>NW_027212111.1:0-42507 GCF_036971445.1 Narcine bancroftii | reverse complement strand
TAGCACAAACATTCATAATTATGAATCACCTTACAACAATAAATTAAAAAAAAATAGTACATAATAAGTAAGGCAGTGTCTTTGGTTCATTGATTATTCGGGAATCTGATGGCAGTTGGGAAGAACCTGCTGTTGTGCCATTGAGTGCTCATCTTTAGGCTCCTGTACCTTTTTCCTGATGGTAGCAGAGTGAAGAGGGCATGGCCTAGGTGGTGGGGGTCTTTGAGGATAGAGGCTGCTTTTTTAAGACACTGCCCCATGTAGATATCCTTGATGGAGTGAAGTTTGGTGCCTGTGATGTCACAGGCCGAGTTAACATCCCTCTGGATTTTTTTTCTTGTCCTAAGATTTGGCACCTCCATATCAGGCAGTGATGCAACCAGCCAGAATACTCTCCACGGTACACCTGTAGAAGTTTACGAGAGTCTTCGGTGACCTACCGAATCTCCTCAGATACCTCACAAAGTGTAGCCGCTGGAGAGCCTTCTTTGTGATTGCATCATCGTGGAGGCTCCAGACAGATCCTCGGAGATATTGATACGCAGGAATTTGAAGTTCTTGACCTTCTCCACTACTGAGCCCTCAATGAGGACTGAGTTGTGTTTCCCTGACTTCCTCCTGAAGTGTACCGTTTGTGATTCTGCCAACAACTATGATGTCATCAGCAAACGTAGATATGCATTGGAATTGTGCCTGGCCACACAGTCATGGGTGTATAATGATTAGTGGAGTGCTCCTTTGTTGATCAGTGAGGAGGAGACGTTGTTTCCAATTTCTACTAACTGGTCTTCCGATGAGAAAGTCAAGGATCCAGTTGCAGAGGTGGGTACAGAGGCCTAGTCAGCACAGGTTTTCAGTACTCAGCTGGCTACCCCTTACAGACCAGATCCTTTCCTTGGATTCGCTCTCCTCAGATACTGACAGTAGAGGATATCAGGAGACATGGGGGTGCTCAATGATTCTTCCTTGTTCTGGTGGTCAGATCGGGTGAGGAAGCCATTTAGCCCATCTGGAAGTGAAGCTTTGCTGACTCCTCCTGGGTTTTTTTCCTAATATTTTATTTAAATTTTTCTCCATACAAGTAAGAGTCAAAGATTAATATAATAATACAAATTGCAAAAAGAAAACAAGCTCAGCGAACTACATAAATGATGGTATATATCCCCCAAACAACTTTCCGCCCCCCAACCCCTCACCCTCAAAATAAGATTTAAACAGAGTTCCTTAATACAATTCCAAAGAGATTTTCACAGGCCCTAATGTTTGAGTATACAGATTTGTAAAATTTAGCATATTTATTTCTCAAATTATATGTAATTTTTTTCCAAAGGAATGCAACTTTGAATTCCTGCATTCCATCTTGCCATACCCAAACATGTATCTGATTTCCAAGTAACTACAATACATTTCCTTGCCACCGCAATGCATCTTTAACAAATTCTAATTGATAATATTAACAAGTTTAGTTTAGGTCTTGTTACTTCAATATTTCCCAATAAAAATAAATGTGGATTTTTGCAGAAATACAACACCTGTAACTTGAGGCTGCTATTTTAAGACCCCCCTCATTCTCTGAAATTCCTAAATAAGGATAGATTTCACAGTTGGAGTTAGTGCAACAAAAAAAATGTTTCAGTTATGTAGACAGATCTTCTGGTTGTCCCAGATCGTTTATGGTTTGGGTTAGAGTAGTAAATGGAGGTTCAAGATCCTAACAGCTATTGGGGATAAAAAAAATCTCTTGAACAGGTTCGTCAGATTTCTGTCCCTTCAGTTTCTGATCCTTCTGCCGAAAGACCAGCATCTGTGGAAAGGGAAACTTAGTTGGATTGAAGGGACTTTGGCCTGAACTGTCAGCTCTGCCTTTCCCTGTACAGAACGTGCCTGACCTGTGGAGTGTCTCCAGCACTCTATGTTTTTAACCGCAGTTGACATCCGCGTGGCATTCCTTGTTAAGCCAATAACAAGCTCTGATCCCGTCTTTCAATGTGCCAGTGATGTGGTGGCGATTTTTTTTTAAAGACTCATTTAGCTGGGTGTTGCCGTGGAAACCCGTCTCAGCAGATCATTGCTGTGTGAGAGCTGTGAGGTTAGCTGCCACTGTTTAATTGCACTTCAATCATGGATTTCAGAGACAGCTCAACGCTGATTCACAGATGTGAAAAAGAAATGTGACAGGGACAGTAACAGGAGTGTTGAACATTTTACCTCTGTTTGTGTGGATAGAACAAACTCTGTGCATCCTCTATCTCTACACTCCATTTAATCCGCATAATTGATGGAAATCACTACAAACAAGATATCGATCGTGAAGTAAAACACAGAAATCTGCAGACACCATGGCTGAAATAAAAACACAATTCTGGAGAAACTTAGGAGAGATAATGCAGGAGAATCTCAGCAGTAAAGCTTGATAAAGGGTTCAAGCCTTAAATGTCGGTTATATATTTTTACCTTTGCTGTATAAAGGACACTGTTTGACCTGCTGAGTTTCTCTGGCACTGTGTTTTTATCAGTTGTGAATGCTGATGTTGTTATCATTGGAATTTCACTGGTCTAGTTGGACTGATAGGGTCTGGACTAAACTACAGAGCAGCAATCTCAGCTAGTGTGGTGTTGGGTTTGTTGTATCTCAGATCAAAAGCCACACTGAGGTCTTGCCTCCAGTGATACTCAGAGTACAGTGGGGAAACCATAGGCCATAGGAGCAGAAGTAGGCCATTCAGCCCATCAAGTCTGGTCCATCATGAGTTAATCCATTCTCCCATTCAGCCCCACTCCCCTGCCTTCTCCCCATAATCTTTGATTCCCTGACTATTCAGATACTATCAATCTCTCCCTTAAATGCACACAACCTAGTCAACCCAGCCCCCCCCACCCCACCCATGGTAGCAAAAGTTCCAGAGGTTTACTAGTCTCTGTCTCCCTCATCTACTGCGTCCGGTGCTCCTTCTGTGGTATCCTCAACATTGGAGAGACAGGACGTAGACTGTGAGTGAATTTCGTTGAGTGCTTTGGCTCTGTCCGCTGCAATAGTGTAGACCTCCCAGCTCTCCCAGTGGCAATCCGTTTCAATTTCTCATCCCATTCCCATTCCGATGCCGACAAGTCTCATGCACAGTCAGACTGAGACCACCTGCAAATTGGAGAAACAACACCTTGTATTCCGTCTGGGCACCCTCCAACCAGATTGCATTAACATCAGCTTCTCCGGTTTCTATTATCCCCACTCTCCTATTTATCCCTATGTCTCCTTTCATGTAGCTCTCTTGCTCTTAACTTTTCCCACTGTTTCCTTTCTTCTAGCTCTGTATTCAGAGAACCACTCCCTCCCCTGATCAATTCTCACCTTTCCTTTCCAATCCTCCTATACCTGTCCAATTATCGTCCTTTGTCTGTTGGTCTGCACTCCTCCCCCTGCCCTTTCTTCCTTTCTTCCCAGCCTTTTAATTCAGTGCCCGTCTGGCTTTTTGCTCATACCTTGAGTAAGGGCTCAGGCCCGAAACATTGGTTATATATCTTTACCTCTGAACGCTGCAAGAGCTGCTGAGTTCCTCTAGCATTTCAGTGTTTTCACTAGAGCTCTGAATTAGGTATCACTGTGCCATGCAAAGGACTAATTTTGAAGCTATTCCCAGTGTCTTAGCCATGACTTAGGAGGAGAATTGGGCCATTCAGCCCATCAAATCTGCTTCACCATTCAAATTAGAGCTGATGTATTCTGGACCAGTATTTATCATCAAACAGCGTCAAACGAGGGAGACTACCTGCTCATTATATGTCGTTTGTTGGATTTTGCTCTCTCCATATTGATAGGCTTGTTTCAAATTCCTTTTCTTTCTCTATTATGGCATGAGGTTATTGAAGGAGCTATTCAAATGCCATTTACCTTATACTGCACCTGCCACATTGTAGGATAATTAACAGGCGTGTTGATCAGTTGCCAGCAATATCACCTTGTGATAATTTACACCAGCCTTTCTCAAATAATTTATCCCCTTTCACACTGCCAATTCCGTGTGGGTTGACCATGTCTATACCCAGTAATCGTATGGTGTGAAAGATCCCAAACCGGCAGGGCAAGTTAAATTAAACTGGCCTCTGATACTTGGTAGGGGCTCATTAATCACCTTCTGGCAATGTGAAAGTACAACCTGCTCTTGCATTGTCACCGCTGGAGGACAGACCCCACCCCCCCCCCTCTTAAATTGCCGGGTTACCAATTAACCAGGTAAATCATGGTGCAGTGAGAAAGGCTCCCAGGTTCAGCAGGCCCGGTAAGTTTACCCGCTACCTAGGAAGCTTGGCAGTGTAAAAGGGCCTGTATACGATCCCCCTGGAGGCTGTGGCACATTTAAGTAATAGCCGTGTTTTCTTTCCCCTAACGTAACAAGTTTGTGTGTTTTATATCGTGGGTAGAAGTACAGAAGAAACCAAAACTTGACTGCCTCATGGGGAAGGGGGGCCCTTAAACTTTGAGCAGAGTCTGAGGGGAGGTCATATCCACAAAAAGGTTCAGAATGGCTGATTTAAACAATAAGCAGCTCACACTAGTAGGTAAGAACCGGTGGATGGGCTCATAGTGACCTTAACCCGTGAAGATGTGAAAGCCATCATCTGGTCCATTGCAAATTTGGCCACTGGAAAGGTTCTTTGAAGCAAAGCTTTAGCTGGTGTGGATGGCAACTCAAATACAGTGAAGCCATCAAATTGTATGCATATAGTTGGCAGGAGCCCTGACATTCCTAACGTGGGAGTTCAAATCCAGCTTACAGTGACGCGTTCTTCAAACTTAGAAATAACATCCTACAGTGGCTAGTTTTGGAAGAGTTACCAGTTCCCAGCGAGCATGAATCCAAATTTGGAATATCTGACAGTCTCATTTTCATAGCTCATTTCGTGGAATCATTACAGCACAGAAGGAGGTTGTTCAGCCCACCAGGCCCATGCAGGTTGTTAGTGCAACAATCCATTCAATCCCATTCCCCCAACGTCCTGCATACACCCAAGTGCCCCCTCCCATTTCCCTTTAAAATCACAGGAAAGCCAGAGGTGTACAATCCAGAGTTAATTCGGTGATCAGATGTGGAGAGGGTGAGCAATTTTAAGTTCTTGGGAGTCACTGTTGGAGGATCATTCCTGGACCCAACGCACCAATGGCATCATGGAGAAAGCACGTCAGCACCTTTGCTTCCTCAGGAGTTTGCGGAGGTTTGGTAAGACACTAGAAAGCCTGGAAAAATTCTGCAGAGGTGCGGTGGATAGTGTGCATCACGGTCTGGTGTGAGGACATCCGTATCCCTGAGTGTAAAGTCCTCCAAAAGGTAGTGAACACAGCCCAGAACATCACAGGCAAAACCCTCTCCATTATTGAGTATGTCTACAGGGAACATTGCTGTCGGAGGGCAGCAGCAATCATCAAAGACCTACACCACCCAGCACACACTCTGTTCTCAGGAAAAAGGTATACGTGCCACCAGGTTCAGGAACAGCTGCTACCCCTCCACCATCAGACTCCTCAACAATAAACTCAATCTGAGACTCATTTTAGGACTCTTACTTGTGCACTTTATTGATTTTCTTTTTGTTCTCTCTGTATTGCACAGTCAGTTTGTTTACATTTGTTAGCTGTTTACAGTTCTTGGGTTGATGGGGGGGTAGGTGTGTGCGGGGTATGATGTTGGGGTTGGGTAGTGGTGAAGGTTCCGTGTCAGGATAAGATCTCAGGGTTGCATGTAATGTCATGTATATTCTCCGATGAACTAAAGCTGACTCTGGTTTCTTTGTGTTCACAACTTATACAAACAACATCTGAGGCAGTCAAGAAACTGTCGAGGAAGGGGCATGTTTGAGAATTCCGGTCGAGTTGAGAACCTTCAATGCCGTGAACTTCATCAGTGATGGACACAAAGGCTGCTGAGGTAGATCTGAGCCTCACCATTTAGTGAACTGAAAATGGCACTAGTTGAAGCAGAAACCAGATAAAGATAAGGAGCAAAAATGAGCCAGAAATATAGTCTGACCGTGAGAGGGGTGCGATGAGGCTCAGGTGGAGCACAAATGTCAGCAGGCAGTGAATCAGTTTAATGTGATGAAATGCGAAAGTCTGTGGATGGTGTGATTGTAGTAAAAGCACAAAAATGCTGGAGGAACTTAGTAGGCCTCGCAGTGCCCATAGGAGGAAAAGGTATAATCTCTGAGCCCTTCTTTGAGCAAAGAGTAGACAGGTGTCTGATTTAAAAGACTGGGGGTGGAGGGAAGAAAGGGCAAAGGGAGATGGAGAGGCTAGCAGGTAAAAGGCCATATTTAGACATGGTGAGACATGGTCAGGAGATAGGATGACTGTGAATGCAGAGCTGGAGAAAGGAAGACTGAAAAGGAAAGGGAGAGACAGAGCTAGATGGAAGGAGATGTAGGGAAAGCAGGGGGAGGGCTAATCGATGTTAATGCCATCTGGTTGGAGGAATATGAAGTGTTCCTCCAATTTGTGGGTGGTCTCAGTCTGGCAGGGCACAAGTCCATAAACGGACATGTCAACAAAGGAATGGGACAGAGAATTGAAATGGGTCATTTTAAGATCAGTTGAAGATTTAAAGATCGGTTTAATGGCTGGTTTTGTTGCTGTAAAACACTGCAGAGACTTCGGACTGATACAGATGTTATTAAATTGCACTGACCCAGCCTCCTGAAAAATAAAATGAACTATAAGCCTTTGAAGGGATTTCATTTGCTATTTTTGGTAAATCCCTTGAAACAGTCGCAAATTACATAATTGTTGTTCCAATGAAACTGCAGAGGACTCCCGCTGTGTTCTGTAGTGCTGAGTGCCAGCAGTTGCCATGACAACTGCTTAATCTGTTTGAGGCAGTATCTATGACCATGGTGTACACTTTCATTCTGTATCCAGTATCAGGCTGCTTGTGCCTGCTTCACCTTTGGGTGCTGTATGCTCAGGAGGAGTGGACTGGCCTTTATTTTATTTAATTTTAATTTAGACAAACAGCACAGTAACAGGCCCTTCTGGCCCACAAGCCCATGCCGCTCAAATACATCAATTAACCTACAACCCTGGTCGGAGGGAAAACTACAGCACCAGAGGAACCTCACATAGACAGAGGGAGAACAGGCAAACTCCTTAGTCTGCACCGGATTCATACCTGGGCCACTGGGACTAACAGCATTGCACTAACCACTCTGCTAACCATGCTGCCCACTTACAGCACTTATATACAGCTTGACTTGCTGGATAGCATGAGAAACCAGGTTTCACACTACCTCAGTTCATGTGACCATAAACTTGAGAAGATTAGGACTGTATTGTGTGGAATTTATAAATAAAAGTTTTTTTTTGACTGACAAACTCGTACATTTTTGGTGAGATATGGAGATGGACGTATTATATTGGGGATTCAAGCTCTTAGCTTTAAGTTCCCAGGAGTAAACCTGTCCACCCACGTCAATGTAATGGCCAAGAAAGTGCACCAGCACCTCTATTTCTTCAGAAGCCTGAAGAAATTCAGCACCTCACCTGCATCCCTTAACAACTTCTACATGTGCACTATTGAGAGTGCCGGAAACTGCTCTTCCTAAGAACACAAGAAACTGCAGAGGGCTATGGACATAACTCAGACCATCAAACACACCGCACCCACCCCCTTCGCCTCTCTGTCAACTCTATCTGGAATTCTCGCTGCCTTGGAAAAGGAGCCAACATATTAAAAGAATCATCCCACCCTGGCCCCTGGACATCCTCTCTCCCATCAGTAAGAATATTTACGACTGTGATTGCGCATCACCAGATTCAAGGAAAGTTTATTTCCCGTTGTTATCAGATTTCTGAATGAACCCCAAAATACAGTAGAAGTCCTGAAATGCAGACTACCCAGAGACTGAGTTGATTCAGAGTTTTGGATTTTCCAGATTCTAGAGCAATACCTCTGTGGCGCTTGGACAGTGCACACATGCAAAAGCTAAGCATTTTCGAGAAGTCCGGATTCTCAGATAGTCCGGATTTCAGGTGAGTTTTTTGAGAAGCCTGGATTCTCGGATGATCCATATTTCAGGCATCCCGATTTTCGGATTTTACTGCAGTAAAATTATGTTTTCCTTGTTCCGTAACAACTGATCTCTTCGTGCAGCTCTGCGATTCTGCACCGCATCTTGCTGTGCCATGTATGTGATGTCCAGCTTGACTGCTCACAAAATAAACTTTCTTACTGCACTTTGGTATACATGACTATAAACTTGAGCTTGAAATTGCCCAGTAAGCCATTTGTTTCAGGGGCAATTGGGGGATGGTTTTTGCCAATAGAATGGTCTTTCCCTTTCAAGTATTTTTCCAATTCTATTTAGAAAATTAATCATTGATTCTTCTTCCACAAGCTTTTCAGACACCATGTTTATTAAGCTACTGAATTAGGATGCAAATTCTATTTTTCATTTATCTTAAAATTTACTGAGCTGTTTCATATATAAAGGAATGAAGGTGTCTGCCTTGAAAAGTTCTTGTGCCTTTTTCCCATTACATTATTCAGGTTGATAAAGTTTGGAATATTGTCTCAGTGCTGCAGACCCAGGTTGAATCCAGAGCTCCGGTGCTCTCCGTAGGGAGTTTGCACTTTCTTCCTGTGACCACATGGGTCTCCTCCACTGGCTTCCCCCCAACATCACAAAGACGTGTAGTTGGTGGGTTAATTGGCCCATGGTACATTGTCCACAGTGTGCAAGTGAGTGGCAATATCAGAGGGAGGGTTTGGGGAGAGTTGTAGAAAATGTTTGGATAAGTGTAAATGGATGGCAGGTGGTCAGTATGAATGGAAAACTGAATGGCCTGTTTCTGTGTGGTATCTCTCCAGGAGAGACTCCTTCTCAGTTTGGTGTGAGGAATGTTGAGAGCACTTCATGAAGAAACAAGGGGAATGTTCCCAAGAGTATAACTACATATTTATGAAGGATCTAAAATGTAATGAGGTGTGTTCAGAAACCTGAAGAATGAGGGGTAAACCTATTAAAACATATTGGAGGGGGTCATGATAGGGTAAACATAAAATATGGAAGAATCTCAAACAAGAAGACATGGTTGGAAAATAGCGGGCTATCATTTCAAATATATGTATATGAACGTGTTTAAACAGGGTGGTAAATCTCTGGAGTTATTTACCCCTTAGAGTTCTAGAGCAGTGGTTCTCAACCTTTTTTGGTCTAAGGCCCACTTGGCTTCTGGCCTAACATGCCATGGCTCATAAGTGACAATGACTGAGCAATATTTTCAAATCAAAGATAGCTCTGTAAGAAACACATCTTTATCTGATTTAAAGTATTTTATTTAACATTTTTAAAGACCAACATGGAAACATGCTGTGGCCCACCAGTGGACCATGGCCCACTCGTTGAGAACTTCTGCCGAGGGGCAAGAATATCGGAGTTTGTACAGATTCAGATTTCAGATTTATTGGTCAGAGTACATGCATGTAATAACACACAACCTTGAAATTCTTCTATATGCAGGTGAAGAAAATTACCACTTATGGGTAGTGCAAAAAAATACTGTACAGTGTATACATGTAAACAAATAAGGAAGTATAAACAGATAATGAATATAAACAAACTGACAGTGCAATATAGAGAGAATTTTTCAAAATCAATAAAGTGCACAAGTAAGTCCCTGATTGAGTTTGTTGTTGAGGAGTCTGATGGTGGAGGATTAGCAGCTGTTCCTGAACCTGCTCGAGCGAGTCTTGTGGCTCCTGTACCTCTTTCCTGATGGTAGTAATGAGAACAGAGCGTGTCCAGGGTGGTGTGGATCCTTGATGATTGCTGCTGCTCTCCGACGGCAGTGTTCCGTGTTGATGTTTCTCGATGCTAGGGAGGGTTTTGCCTGTGATGTCCTGAGCTGTGTCCAGGAAGGCTTTATGCTCAGTTGTATTGATGTCCCCATACCAGGCTGTGATGCAGCCAGTATGCTTTCCACCACACATCTGTAGAAATATGCCAGGGTTATTAAAGCAGTGGTAGAGAAACGCATGAAAGACCAAGTGAATGAGGGAATATGGAACAGGCACGTGAGTTGGTTCCCAGCGCAGATTATCTGTAATCACGTTGAATGGTGGGACATATTTGACCGACTGAGTTTCCTCCTCTTGCTCCTATTTTCTGTGTTCTTGTGTGGAAATCTGTTAAAGTTACCATATGTGAGACCACTGACAGAGTGGTCATGTGTTTGGATTTGTAATCCAGAGGCACAATTAAGTTCAAGACCCATCTTAAATGCAGTAAATTGTATAAAAAGCAATCAGTAACTGTGGCTGAAATGACCAAATTGTTGGAAGAAAAAAGAACACATCTGCTTCTCTCCTGACTTTGAGGGAAAGACTTTGTTTTATTTGTTCACTCTTGTCCTAAAATTTTAACTATTCTTTGAAATAGCCTAGCACCACCTTAAGTGGGGCAGTTAGGGTTGGGCAATCATTGCTGGCTTGGCTGACTACACCATATCCTATAAATAAATAAAACTCAGTTTGCCTTGAGTTATATTACAAAATAGATTATACTGAAGTTGCCAGCTCTTATTGAACTACTGTACATCCTGATTTTCTTAATCCTTTCTAAATTAATTAAGCGATAATTGTGACTAAATCCCTGAGCAACTACTACAACTGTTCCCAGCTGAAGCCTTATTAATATTGCTTGAATGTTCCTCTGTCCTTTCCTGAGTCTCCTGTGGTAGCTTTCCATGTTCCACAGACTTGAGCTTAGCCAAAACCCATCCATCAGTGCCTTTCACAAAAGTGCTGGAGAAACTCAGCAGGTCACACAGCGTCCATAAGAGGTCGGTGACCAACGTTTCAGGCCTGATCCCTGAAGAGGGGCCAGGCCCGAAACGTCAGCTGGCTTTTATTTCCGATGGATGCTGCGTAATCTGCTGAGTTTCTCCAGCACGTTAGTGTACTGCACTTGATGCTCAGTGTCTGCAGATTTTCTTGTTTAAAACTGTCATTGTCCCAATAGGGATGAGAGTTTGTTGTCTTATACTTAACTACAGAGTGCAGGTGGAACAAAATCTTTGCTTCAAGGTTCCTTTTATTGTCGTGTAATAATACATTAAAAATGTGCTATACAGTATATAATGTACATCAACATGACTGTGATAAGGCAAGAAAAGTGTCACTTTTAGCATTGCCTGGTGCCCCCAACAACAGAGAAAGAGAAGCAAAAGAGAGTCCCTTCAGAGACATCGGGTGTCCGGGGATTCACCTTTAGGCCCTCCTGCAGCCTTTGCAGCTGCACAGACCTGTGTCCCAACCATCGGCAGCTCGGGCTTGAGATCCAAAAAGCTCCAACACAACCGGGAATCCTTCACCGCACAAGGCCCTTTGGGAGCCCTTCTTGCGTTTAGCACTTTCTTGCTTGTTGAAACAGCACCTGATTGTAAAATACCATAATTTATCACATGAGAAAAAAAAGATAAATATAAAGGATAGATAAATAATCATAGTTGCAGTTAGTGCAGAAAAATATGATGTTGCAGTTGTGCTGGCAGGTGATTGGTGGTCCTGGAGTAGTGTTATAATTAAAGAAGTACAGGGAGGTTCAAGAGCCATTGGATTAAAAACTGTTCTTGAACCTGGAGGTGATGGATGAGGTGTCTGTACCTTCCACCAAAAGGAAGCAATGAGAACAGATCGCGAACCAGGGTCCTTTATAATGTTAATAGAACATTACAGCACAGTACAGGCCCTTCAACCCACAATGTTGTGCTGTCCTATATAACCTACTCAACAAATTAACCCTTTTCTACCTCAGACCCATAACCCTCTATTCTTACATCCATGTGCCTGTCTCAGAATTGTTTAATTGTCCCTGATGTACCAACCTTCACCTCCACTACTCTTGTTAAAAAAAAACCCTGACATCTCCCCTAAACTTTCCTCCCCCTCACTTTGTACAGATGTCCTCTGGTGTTTCTATTGGCTGCCGTCTTGAGGCAGCGCCTCGTAGATGTCTTCATTGGATGGGAGATCGTTGTCCATGATGGACTTGGTTTGGTTTGCCACTTTCTGCAGTCTTTGCATTCCTGGGGAATCGAATTACCAAACCAGGCAGTAATGAAATCAGTCAGTAAACTTTCCAAAGAGCATCTGTGAAAATGGTTTGACTGATTATGACCTGCGGAGGTGATTGTTTAAATCCAACTCTTCACAGTCTATGTCAATAGCTTGGTTGAAGGGCTCAACTGTAGTATTTCCAAGGTGATACTAATGAGGTGGGATTGTGAGTATGGAGGAGGATATAAAGGATGCTTCAAGGGAATACAGAAAAGCAGATTGAGTGGGCAAGAATAGATCAGCTGGTGTATATACAATGTGGTGTATTCATTGTCAGACACTTTGGTATGCAAAGCAGGTTACAGGTGCTCCTCAACTTAGATGTGGTTACGTTTTTGCAAAACCATCATAAGTCAAAAAAATCATAATTGGAAAAAGAATGCACTGGCGGTGCTGTATCAGACCCCCCCGCTGACCCCGCTGCTCTGGTGCCTCCTGACAGCATTGTGTCATTCCCAACAGTGCCCCTCTCCCTCTCTTTCCATAGCCCTTTTATCATTCATAACACTGATCCCACTGCCCCGCTCTCTACTCACAGCACTGCATCAGTCCCCACCCTGATCCCACTGCTCCACTCCCCCCACATCCCTTTAACATTTTCAGCACTGATCCCACTGCCCTGCTCCCTCTTGACAGCACTCTATCAGTCTCCACACTGATCACACTGCCCTGCTCTCCTGACAGCACTGTATCAGTCCCAGACTAATCCCACTGCCCTGCTCTCCCTACAGCCCTTTATCATTCCCAGCACTAATTCCACTGCCCCGCTTTCTCTCGACAGCGCTGTATCAGTCCTAACACAGATCACAAGGCCCCGGTCTCTCCCGACAATGCTAGACCAGCTCCCATACTGATCCCACTGCCCTGCTCTCTCCCCACAGCTCATTCCCAACACTGATCGCTCTGCCTCACTGTCTCCCAACAGCGCTGATTCAGTCCCAGCACTGATCCCACTGCCCCGCTCTCTCTCGACAGCGCTGTATCAGTCCTAGCATTCATCCCACTGCCCCGTTCTCTCCCAACAGCACTCTATCAGTCCCCTCATTGTTCCCACTGCCCCGCTCTCTCCTGACAGGGCTGTATCAGTCCCTGCCAGCTTTCCGATTGAACAAGGAGCGATTGACCAAGGAGGCTACAAAGAATTCACCTTAGAGGAATTATCAACTTTTATTGGAAAATCAACAATGCTTGTGATTACATTCATGTATTACATGAAAGTACATAAATGACAGTTATACCATTGTAACCGAAAAATTTAAAGTTGGACCATTGTAAGTAGAGGAACATCTATATTTGTTAAATAGTGAGAGGTTAGTATGGTTGATGGTTAAATAAAACTAGATATAATAGTCACAGGCCATCTGCAAATTGGAGGTACAACAGTCTCCAACCAGATGGCATTAACATTGACCTCCAAGTTTCCATTAAACCCTTTCCCTTAGTCTCTCTCTATCCCTATCCCTCTCTCTTCTTTTATCCAGCTCCCCACCCCTTTCCCACTCCATTCAGAGAGTTACCCTCCTTCCATCTCTTCTCAGCTTTTTTTTTCCCTTCTGCGCTCCCGTGACCTCTTACCTGTTACCCTGTGCTCCTCTCCTCCCTCACCTTTTTGTTCTGCCTGTCGTTGGTCATACCTTGATGAAGGGCTCGGCCCTGAAACCTTGGTCAACTTTTACTTCCTACAGGTGCTGTGTGGCCTGCTGAGTTTCCCCAGCAGTTTTGTGTATTGCACTAGACCCCAGCATCTGCAGATTTTTGTGTTTGACAAATGTCATGTTAGCGTTTTAAAAGATGACTTACATACAGGAGGTAAACTTTCTTATTGTAATTGGATGAGGTTTTGGTGAGATGGTCCCTGGAGTGCCAAATACATATTAGGCTTGTTTACTTAAAAAAAAAGATATACAGTGTTTGTACAGCTAGAATGCTGCAAATATTGACCAGACTGGTTCCAGGGGATGGCTGGTTTGCTGTATAAGGAGAGAAAAGACTACCTCAAAAATGTCCTCCCCTTCATCAATTCTATCTACACTCAGAAAAGCAGCCGACATATTAAAGGACTCATCCACACCCCGCCCACATACTCTTCTCCCTCTTCCATCAGGTTCATGAGTGTGAGATCACTCACCACCAGAATGATTTAAGGACAGTCTTTTTTCCTGAATGAACCTCATGCAAGTATAATAATATTGCCCTTGCTTCATTTTTTCCAATCCTTCTCTATAATTCTGTAATGTGTTTTTATTTAAATTTTAAAATTTAGACATACAGCACATTAACAGGCTCTTTCAGCCCACGAGCCCTTGTCGCCCAATTACACCCCGTTGATCTAAACCCTGGTGCGTTTTGAATGGTGGGAGGAAACCAGAGCAGAGGAAACCCACAGAAACACGGGGAGAGCGTAGAAACTTCTTACAGACAGTGCAGGATTCAAGCCCTGGTCATTGGGACAGTAACAGCGTTACACTAACCACTATGCTAACTGTGCCTTCCACTTGCAGCATTTATGGCCTGACTTGATAACACGAGAAACATTCTTTTATCCTGTTAATGTGAAAATAAACTTGACTGAGTAAATTAGGGCTGTATTGTCTGGCATTTATAAACAAGACTTAAGGGACTTGACAGACTAGTTGTACAACAGATGTTTCTCGTGGTTGTGGAGTCAAGGACTGGGGGCACAGCTTCGAAGGAGGGATATGCTGTTTGAGAATGAGCCCATGATAACTTTTCATTTAGAGGACAGTGAACATTTGGATGAATACAGAGGCTGAGTGATTGTATTTGGACAGATTTCTGGACAAAGAAAAAAAACCAAAGCATATGATTGGCAGAGCCAGTCTCTGACTCCCACTACCAACTTTCCCTATACTCATGCTCTTTTAAATTTTTAAATTAAATTAGATATACAGCACTGGAACAAGCCAATTTGGCCCGTGAATCCATGCTGCCCATTTTACTTTCAATTAACCTATACTCCTGTACATTTTTGAAAAGTGGGAGGAAACTGGAGCACACAGAGGCAATCCATATGAAGACAAAGGGAGAATGTACAAACTCCTTACAGACAGTGCGGGATTCGAACACAGTCAGGTCCCAATTGCTGGTGTTGTAAAGGCATTGCTGCACTAACTGCTAGACCAACTGTGTCTTCTGTCCAGTTCTCCCCCATCCCACCCCAGAATCCTGTTTTTTCAAGTTTTTTCAACATTTATCTTGTTCTCTTATGAAAGCTGCATTGAACCTGCACCCTTGTCGGAAGAGAATTTCACACCCTTTCCTGAGCAATAAAGCCCTCCCCTCCTATTGTGGGTTTCTGAGCTTTAGTTGTTCAATATTCTCAGAACATTGATTCTCTTCATTAACAAGGAACATAGACAATGTGTGGAACTGGTGGCCAGGCAGTTTACGCAAAGAACAGAGTTTGCTGGTCTGGGATATGTTTCATAGCCACTTAACTGAAAAGACTAAAAGTAGATTAGCACCACATAATACTTGCATGGTAGTTATCCTGGGTGGTTTGACATCTATATTGCAACCTCTCAATGTCTGCTTGAACAAGCCATTGAAAGACCATGTGTGCAAGAAAGACATGAATGTCGAGTGCAGAAAACTAGTTTACAAAAGGCGGGGCAATACGTGCTGCATCACTTGATGTGCTGTGTAACCTCGTGCTCAATGCACGAGACAAAGTTAAAGTAGAGAATGTGATAAAATTGTTTAAAAAGTTGGGTATCTCTTGTGCAATTGATGGCACAGAAGATGTTTTATTGTGGGACACTGACGACAAAGCTGAAACCGTTTCATCAGAAACAGACTGGGACCCTTATGATGACTGTTTAAACTGTGAGAGTATGGATGAGCTTGCTGCCATCTTTCCTTCAGACGATGATAGGGAGAGTGAATTTGAAGGGTTCTAAATGAGTTGTGGTTTTCAGACAATGACAGTGATTTTGAAGGGTGCTAATTTTGTTGTTGTTTTCAATAAAAATCTCAATGAAAGTCTGTCACAGTCGGGTTTTTTTTTGTTTTTCAAAGGTCGATTTATTCACTGGATCTGCACAGATTGGATTTTGAGCTGAATTGAAGGTCTCAAAAGTATATCCGATGTATGTTGACCCCCATTTTTTGAGAGATCTTTTTTTGTTGGTTTCACAACTCGGCTTATTCGCCAAAATATACGGTATATTAAAATAAATATCCTTAATAAATAGTAGAGTCATGGAGAGTTGTTTTTTGCAGTCATTCAGCAGTCTCACTGCCCATGGGAAGAAGCTGGTTCCTCAGCTCTGGTTCCGGCTCTGATACTAAATATAAAAATTTTAAATTTAGCCATACAGCATGAATTGACCCTTCTGCCCCATGAGCCTGTGCCACCCAAGTACCAACTGCATAGCATTAACATCAATTTATCTGTTTTCCTTTCAACCCCACCCCGCCGCCTTCTTCCTCCATCACCTTTCCCCCAGCTCTGTCTCTCTCTCTCTCTCTCTCTCTCTCTCTCTCTCTCTCTCTCTCTCTTTCTCCCTCTCTTCCCTTTTCCCTCTGTCACCTTTCACAGACCCAAAATCAATTTGCACCACTCTTGGTTTGGACTCCTCTATCTACCAGTCTTCACTCTTTATTCTTACGGCCAAAACATCAGTAATATATCTTTGTCTCCTATGGGCACTGCGCTACTGGCTGAGTTTCTCCAGGATCTCTGTGTGTTTTACTACAATCACAGCATCTGACTTTCCTGTTTCACTCCACCAAAATACCTCAATTAACCTATAACCACTGTATGTTTTGAACAGTGGGAAGACGCCAGAGAGCCTGGAGGAAAACCCATGCAGATACGCGGAGAATGTACAAATTCTTTATAGACGGCACTGGATTTGAACCCTGGTCGCTGGTGCTGTAATAGTGTTGTGCTAATTGCTCCGCTATCTGTGTTGCCCATGGTTACTTCTGTATCTTTTTCCTGACAGGAGTAGCTGTAAAATGCTGTGTGCATGGTTGTCGTGGGGGGTCCTCCATGATTTTGTTTCATTTAGACATACAGCATGGTAACGAGCCTTTTTGGCCCACTGCCCAATTGCACCCAAGATCTGGTACGATTTGAACAGTATGAGGAAACCGGAGACCCTGGGGAAAACCCATCCAGACACAGGGAGGACATACAAGCTCCTAACAGACAGTGCAAGATTTGAACCCCTGTCCTGATCACTGACGCTGTGACAGTGTTGCACTAACTGCTACATTAACCATGCCACCCCTCTTTATGTAAGCCCTCTTGAAACAACGATACTGGTAAATCCCATCAATGGGGGTGGGGATGGGGGTGGACCCCAGTGATCTACTGTGCCACTCTTATGGTCCTGTGGATTGACCTTTGATCTGATGCTCTACAGCAATCATACAACGCTGTGAAGCTGCCGGCCAGGACACTCTCAATAGAGCTACTGTAGAAAGTTAACAGAATGGCGGCTGGTAGCCTTGCCTGGCTCAGTCTTCTTGGGAAATGAAGTCACTGTTGCAGCTTCCTGACAAGTGAGGAGATGTTGTGTGCCACTAGTTAAGTGGACTCTGCAGTACTTGCACTCTCCTCTGCTGCTTCAGGTGCCATTAACTTTATTGATGTTCGATGACAAGTCTGCAGATTAGGCATCGGAATTCAGACCAGCAATGGATTCCATCTTGAGACAGTCAGGAAGGCTCGATTTAAATCCTGGGAAAATTTTGCAAAATCCTTAATGCTTTCAAAGCATACGGGGCTTTTAGGTCAGTTGGGTGTAATTGGGTGGCATGGGTTCATGGGCTGGAAGGGCCTGTTACTGTATGTCTAAATTTTTTTTTCCATGTTCTATTCCTTGTGTTTGATCAGCACAGTTGTTCAGGGTGGGTTGTAGAAAATGGCTCCAGCAAGTTGAATTGAAGAGCTGATTCACAGAATGGTACTAATGGTTAAAGCAAATCATTCCACCAGTTTTAGTGTCATCCACAAACGTACTGACCACAATCCACTTTTCCAGAGTATCACTGTCAATGTTGGGTGTCTCTTGGTGGCCTACTTAACTGTGTCAAAAGGTGAAGGCAGTGAACCTCTTGAATTTGCAACCATGGGCATATGTGGAGGGTGTATTTAAGGCAGAGATTGATAGATATGTGAATAGTTAGGGTATCAAAGGTTACGGGGTGAAGGCAGAGGAGTGAGGCTGAGTGGGAGAATGGATCAGTTCATGATGTAATGGTGGAGTTGACTCGACAGGCCGAATATCCTACTTCTGCTCCTACATTGCCCTCCATAATGTTTGGGACAAAGACACTTTTTTTTCCTTTATTTTCCCCTGTGCTCCACAGTTTTAAATTTATAATCAAATAATTCATGTGTAATTGAAGTGCACGTTTTTATGCAAGGTTATTTGTATACATTTTGGTTTGATCATGTAGAAATTACAGCACTTTTTATACATAGTCCCCCCCATTTCATGGCACCATAACGTTTGGGACATTTGGCTTCACAGTTTTTGAGTAACCAAGTCTTCACTCTTATGTTTAATTGCTTCATTGGTGCAGGTATACAAGAACTAGGCTTGCTTCTAAGCTTTTGATCACCTTTAGTCTGTTGTTGCCATTTTTCTACATGAGGACCAAAGTTAGTCCAATGAAAGTCAAAGAAGCCATTACGAGGCTGAGAAAGAAGAATAAAACAGTAAGGGACATCACCCAATCCTAAGGAAAGCCAAAGTCAACAGTTTGGAACATCAATGAGAAGAAAGAGTGGACTGGTGAGCTCAGTAATCGCAAAGGGACTGGTATTCTAAGGAATACCTCCACTGCCGATGCCAGAAGAATTCTCATCATAATGAAGAAAAATCTCCAAACGTATGTCCAATAGATAAGAAAGACTCGTCACAAGGCAGGTGTGGGTGGATATGACAATGATTGCTGTCCTCTAAAGACTTCATGAACAGAATACAGAGGTTACACTGCAAGATGCCAAGCCACAGAAAGGATGGCCAGATTATAGTTTGCCAAGAAGTATTTAAAAGAGCCTGCAGAGTTCTGGAAAACGGTCAGAAGGGTCCAAGTCCCACTGAAAAGATGTAGTGTGATTCTGGGCAGCACTTTGGGCAGGTTGTACGGTTAGGCATCTTTTGAACAGGACATTTAGTTAACCATCCTCTAAATGGCCACAATTCCAGGATTTAAATCAGAGAGGTGGAGGAATTTCTTTACCCAGTGAACCTCTTGTGGACAGATAAAACCAAAATTAAACTGTGTCAGAGTGATGGCAAGAGCAAAGTGTGGAGATGTAATGAACTGCCCAAGATCCTACCACCTTTGCCACGGTCTCATTATTAAGTTTGCACATTACACAAAAATTGGTGCAATTATAGATAGTGAGGAACGCTGTCAAAGCAGGATATAAAACAGTTGGAAATTCGGAAGGAGAAATGCCAGATGGTCTTTAATCCGAATAAGTGTCAGGTATTGCATCTTGCAAGGTCAAACGCAAGAAAAAACCGTGCAGTAAATGGTGTGATGCATTGATGTACTGAGGGAATTAGAATCAGTTTTATTTTCATGAACACACTTCATAAAATTTGTGGCTTTGTGGCAGCAGTATTGTGCATTACAGATGCAAAGATTGCAATAAATTATAATTCCATAAATTAATAAATAGTGTAAGTGTGGGGGGGGGGTGGGGGGATGAGGTTTATTGTCCATTCAAACATCTAATGGCAGAAGGGGAAGAAGCTGTTTTTGCAACCTTGGGTGTGCGTCTTCAGACTCCATAACCTCCTTCCTGATGGTAGCAGTGAGAAGAGGGCGTGGCCTGGATGATGAGGGTCTTTGATGATAGAGGCTGATTTCTGGAGACACTGTATCTTAAAAATATCCTTAATGGAGTGAAGGCTAATGCCCATGATGGCGTGGCCAAGTTTACAATTCTGTGGTCTTTTTCTTGGGGAGCAAGTCCTTAGCTCCCTGAAAGTGGTGACTCAAGTAGATGGTCAGAGCACAGTTAGTTTAGCAGTTAGCGCAATACTATTGCAGCAGTAGCAATCTGTTTCAAATCCACTGCTGTCTATAAGGAGTCTGTACGTTCTCCCCGTGACTGCATAGGTTTCTTCCGGCCACTCTGGTTTTTTCTTACATTCCAAAAACGTACGGAGTTAGTGGGTTACTTGGTCACATGGGTGGAAATGGATGATGTGGGCATGTGGGCCAGAAAGGGCCTGTTAATGTGCTGTATCTCCATGAAGTATGAAGTAAAAGTTGGAAATGTTTCAGCTGTGTGAAACTTTGATTTGTGTGAAGTTCTGGCTGCAAGCATGCATGAAGGATGTGGAGTCTTTGGAGAGGGTGCAGAAGAGGTTCACCAGGATGTTGACAAGATTGGAGTGTATGAGCTGTGAGGAAATGTTGGCCAGACTGGATTGTTTTCTCTGGACTGTCAAAGGCTGATGAGGCAATCTCATAGACATTTATAACAGGCATTGACTGAGTATTTTTCCCAGAGTGGAAATACCAAATATCAGATGACATAAATGAAAGGTGAGAGGGGCAACATTTAAACGAGATAACCAGTATCGTGAACTCAGCCAACCGCCATCATGGGCATCACTCCATTAAGGACATCTTTAAGAGGTGGTGTCTCAAGAAAGCAGCCTCTATCATCAAGGACCCGCACCACCCATCAGGAAGGAGATACAAGGGCCTGAAGATGTACACTCAAGGTTACAAAACAGCTTCTTTCTCTCCACCATTAGATTTCTGAACTTTTTCTCTTTTTTTTCACACTATTTAAACCAGGCAAGGTTTTACACAAAAAGTTAGGTGCCTGGAACTCATTGCTAGGGGACGTGGTAGAAACAGAAACTATAGTAATGTTTAAGTGATATTTAGACAGACAAAACTATTGGGAATAAAGGGACATAGACCATGTTGAGCACAGTAGAGTGTCCTGACTAACTGCAACATAGAGTGGTATAGTAGCAGCAAAGCATCATAACGGAGGTCAGTACAGTGGTTGATTAAAACTGCTGAGATCACTATGGTCTCCCTTCCCTCTGTCGACGATATTTACAGGAATCAGAGCTTAAAGAGGGCTCAGAGAACCACTGAGGACCCTTACAATCCAGCCCACCATATCTTTGTGACATTACCTACAAGGAAGAGGTACAGGTGCATAAAAACCAGGACTACCAGGCTGGGAAACAGCTCCTTCCCACAGGTGGTCAGACTGTTTTAAAAAAAATATATATTTATAAATTTAGAACTACATAAAAGAATACACATGATTAAAAATAATACAGATCAATACAAATACATGTGGCATATGAAAAGAAAAAAGAAGAGGACCCCCTATATACACCACCCTTCCACCTCTATCCCCCTACTAAAAAAGAAAAAGAAAGAAGGGACAAGAGACCCTTAACAGGTGGTCAGACTTGAACAATTCTAGAAATCCACAAATTACTCTTTATTCTTATTTTAATAGTTTTGTGTATATGTCGTTTGTGTGTAGGATATACTGTGCATGCACTCTGGTTTGGAGATGCATTGTTTCATAGAACATTGAACACTACAGTACAGTACAGGCCCTTTGGTCCTCAATGAGCTGACCTATATGTTCCTACCAAAAGTAATAAACCCTCCCTACCTCGTTACCCTCTATTTTTCTTTCATGCATGTGCCTGTCTAATAATCTCTTCAATGCCCCTAATCTTTCAGACTCCACCACCATCCTTGGAAAGGCATTCCAGTCACCCACAACTCTCTGTGTAAAAAACTTGCCCCTGATGTCTCCCCTAAACTTTCCTCCCTTCACTTCTGGTGAACACCTCTGGTGTTTGCTACTCCCACCCTGGGAAAAATATGCTGGCTGTCCACCTTATCTACGCCTCTCAGAATCTTTTTTTTCCAAATTTTATTTTATTAGCACATGTATCAACATTACATATAAAACTAGAAAATTCTATATATTAAAATCAATCCATGCATTTTTATCATTTTCTTCCCCCCCCCTTTCCTCTCAGAACCTTGTAGACATTTATTCAGTCACCTCTCATCGTTCTATGCTGTGTTTCACTGGGTTGTATACGTATATATTCTATACTTTAGGAGAAATATTAGAGGTGGCTTTTTCACTCAGCGAGTGGTGGCAGAATGGAATGAACTTCCGAATGAGATAGTTGTGTCAGGGTCCCTTCTGTCATTAAAAAGGTTGGATGTGTACATGGAGGTGAGAGGGTTGGAGAGTTATTGGCGATGAGCGGGAGGTTTGAGCTAGTGAAGTTGTTTTAGTGAACCGGTGCGGACTCGAAAGGCCGACATGGCCTGTTTCCACTCCATAAATGGTTATATGTATATATACGACCACATTTCAGCATTTAAAAGCATCATCCCCTCAAACATGGTCAGCAAACTCCAGCAAACCTGGAATTTCCAGACCACAATCAGTAAAAATCAATAAGAACTTCTCCTCCACAATCTCCATCAGTACCAAAGCACCAGAGAGCTGTTTTCTTAGCCCCTGCTCTACTCACTTTACACCCATGACTGTGTAGAACAATAACACTATCTACAAATTTATCGATGATACCACTGTAGTGGGTTGTATAAAGGAAGGGGATGAGTCAGTATACAGGATGGAGACTGAAAACTTGCCTGAATGGTGCACCAACAACTACCTTATACTCAATGTCATCAAAACTAAGGAGCTAATTGTTGACTTCAAGAAAGGAAAGCCAGAGGTAGACAATCCAGTGATCACTGAGGGAACAGATGGAAAGGGTGAACAAATTATCTCGGTGGATCTTTCCTGGATTCAACACACTAATGGCATCATGAAGAAAGCATGTCAGCACCTCTACTTCTTCTGTAGTTTGCAGAGGTTTGGTATGACACCAGAAACCCTGGCAAATTTCTACAGAAATGGTAGAAAGTGTGCTGACCGCCTGCATCACGGTCTGGTATGGGAACACCAATATCCCTGAACATAAAGCCCTCCAAAAGGTAGTGGACACAGCCCAGGAGATCACAGGGAAAACCCTCCCCACTATTGAGTACATTTACAGGGAATGCTGCAGTCGGAGGGCAACAACAATTAATAAAGACCCACACCACCCAGCACACGCTCTGTTCTCACTGCTACCATCAGGAAAGAGGTATAGGTGCCACAAGACTCGCACCAGCAGGTTCAAGAACAGCTACTACCCCTCAATGACAAACTCAATCAGAGACTCATAAGGATTCTTACTTGTGCACTTTATTGATTTTATTTTGTTCTCTCTGTATTGCACAGTCAATGTGTTTACATTCATTATCTGTTTACAGTTCTTTTTAATTGTTTATATGTTTATGCTGTGTACAATTTATTTTTTGCACTCCAAATTAGTGGTAATTCTACCACGCCCAGAGGAAAAAGGAATCTCAGGGTTGTATGTGATGTCATGCATGTACTCTGACAATAAATCTGGTATATACAAGTAGATAGAAATGAACTTGAATGTGCAGGCAGATAGGATTTTTTCGATTAGTGTCATGGTCAACGAAAATAAAGCTGCTGTACTGTTCAGTGTAAAATGAGATCATACAATTCAGCACATCCTTCTCTTTCATTGATTGATTACTTATGATTGGTAATTTTAGCTAGGAAGGGTTTTAGAACCAGACCTACACTGAGCAAGAGCAGAATCCTCAGAAGAAAAGAGGACCATATTTCCTTGAAGCAAGAGCAGGTCACTCAGCCTCTTGTACTTACTCAGCTATTAAATAAGATCCTGGCAGATCATTTATCACAGCAACACTTTCTACACTAATCCCTCATCCCACGCTACTCCTTAGTATCTAAAAATATTAACTTAAAAGTTAACCAGTCGACTGGAATAATTGTTGAGACACATGAGAGATTGCAAATGCTGGCATCTGGAGCAAAAAAAAACTAACAAAAGAATGATTGTCAAACTTTCTCTCAAGATATTGGGTGCAGGCTAACATTCTAAAGCATGGAGAAGTTGTTGGGCAACTGGGGAGTGGTGTTTTGCAGGTGAGACCTCAAATCATATGTGCCCTCCAAGGTTGATATGAAAGATACTATGATTCTTTGTTGAAGATCACAGGGATTATCTTCTGCAGTCCTGACCAGAACCTGGCCAGAACAGATCAACTGTTCTTTTTCTTATCATGGTTTGTGGGATGTTGTTCAGCACATTACCTTTCTTCCATTGATGACAACAGTTAATGTCATCCATTGATGCAAAATGTGATTGGATTTCAAAAGAATCTACTTTAATACAAGTGAATTCTTTTTCTTTTTTTCTTTCCTTCTCCTTTCCTCCCTCTCTCTCCCTTTTTTGTTCTTTTATTACTGTCTCCCTTCCTCTCGTGTCCTCTTTAATTCTATCACCCTCTCTATCTGTCTTTCTCCCTCTTCCTCTCTGTTTCTTGTTCTCACTTTCTCTCCCTCTCACTCTTTCATTCTCTCCCTTTCTGATATTTTCCTCTCTTTCCCTCTGTGTTCCTCCTTTGCCCCCCTCCCCTGTTCTGTCTCCCTTTGTTTCTTTTCTCACTCTCCCTTCCTGTTACTCTCTTTCATTCTATCACCCTCTATCTCTCTCCCTCTTCCTCTCTCCTTTTGTTTCTCTTTCGCTCACTCTCTCTCCCTCTCTTTCAATCTCTCTCCCTCTTTCTGTCTCTCTCTCACACACACACACACACACACACACACACACACACACACACACACACACACACACACACGCACACACACACACACACACACACACACACACACACACACACACACACACACACACCCTTTTACTCCCCTCCTTTGGACAATGTATGAAGGGATATATTATGAGAGAAGACCAGGTTGGTGGGGGATGGGTGAGAGAACAGATTTTCAGAAAAATCTAGGAACAAAATCAAAGAAGATTAAAAAAACATGTTTGGCTCCTGAACCATAAGCATTTACAATATGAGAAAGAATGGTTTCACAAACTTGGAGCAGAAGCCTTGTTAACAGTGTCAATGCTTGTTCTCAGTAACTAGAAAGTATTCATTTGAAAGTATAATACAATGCCATCAAGAGTTACTGAACAATGTTCTGGGCAATAAATGAGATTTGTTTAAGCCGCACAAGGTTTCTTTTTGAGACCACAGTGGGCTCCTCATGGACTGTGGTAACCTACAGGGAGATTATTAAAGGGCAAAACTCAAAAGCTAGCCCAATAAAACCTTCATGATCTGGTCCTCAATAAGTCTTGGAAGCTGAGTTCCTCCAGCTTCGTGTATGTTTCTCTGAGGGCAGTGAGAACTGTCAATGGTGGGGCCAACTCAAGGGGCAGATTTTCCTGATCCCCTTTTGTTTACTTGTGTTGTCACGAATACACGTGCACCAATGATGCAGAGGGGGACATCAAGGTCGTTCCAAAATTCAAGAAGTGAGAAAACCGTGGAGACTTGCAGAGCTGAGGAAGGAGGCAGAGATAGGGAGAAAAGGGTTTAGTTTCACATAATGCAGTCATTGAGCATTTATAGGCAATGCAAGCAGGTTTAAAGGGCATCCGGACTTAGAGAGATGAAGGATACAGTAACGATGACACCGGCAGAATCACAAACGGCAATGAGGAAGTTTTCAGGAAGGAGATAGATCAGCTAGTTGAGTGGTGTCATAACAACAACCTTGTACTCAATGTTAGCAAATCATAGGTACTGATTGTGGATTTCAGGGAGAACAAAACCAGTCCTCATTGAGGGGTAAGCAATGGAGAGGGTCAAGAACTTCAAATTCCGGTGTGTCAGTATCTCTGAAGATTTGACCTGGGGCCTCCATGTCGATGCAATCACAAAGAAGGCTCACCAATGGTTTTACAGTACTTAGTGTGGAGTCTGAGGTGATTTGGTATGTCACCAAAGGCATTTCTACAGGTGCACATAATAGGGGAACTAAAGGATATGGGGGAAAAGGCAGGTAGGTGGAGATGAGCCTGTCATCAGATCAGCCTTGATCTCATTGAATGGTTGAGCAGGCACGACAAGCCAGATGGCCGACTCCTGCTCCTATTTCTTGTGTACCACAGAGAGCATTCTGAATGGTTGCATTAATGTCCAGTATGGAGGTGCCAATGCACAGATCGGGAAAAACTCCAGAGAGTTGTAAATGTGGCCAGTGCCATCATAGCATTAATCTTGACTCCAATTAAGACATGTACAAGAGGCAATGTTTTAAGAAAGCAGCCTATATCCTCAATGACCCTAACCACCCAGGTCATGCCCTCTTCACACTACTACCATCAGGGTGGAGGTCCAAAAACCTGAAGATGTGTACCCAGCTGCACAAGGACAGCTTCTTCCCCTCTACCATCAGATTCCTGAATGGACAATGAATGACAGACAGTGCCTCACTTTCTCCTGTCTTTTTGCACTATTTATTTATTTTTTAAAAATGTAGTTTATAGTAATATCCCTACTGTAACACTGCTGCAAAGCACTAAATTTTGTGACACTTTCATATCAATAAATTCTGATTCTTCTGAAGCAGAGAACAAGGAAAGAGAGAGAGGTGCTCGAACTAAATAAAACATTTGTTGGATCACAAGCAGAGTGCTTGTGTGTAGTCTGGTCTCCACAATACAGGAAGGGGTGTGTGTGTGTGTGTATGAAAGATCTTTACTGTGACTCCATCGTATGAAAGGTGGAATCAGAATAAACAGCCCAATTTCCCTTAACATAGAGCTCAGTAACTGGAAAACTGGATTTGGTTATTTCTGGAAGGATTAGAGTGGAGTTAAGAACAAACTCTTTCATCACTGATTGGTGACAGACTTTATACAAAGCACCTGAAGGAAGACTTGAAGACTTGTAGCTAAAACACACTCTGCTGAGGGATCTCAGCATTTTGAGCACCATTCATAGGAGAAGAGGAATGGTGAAGTTTTGAGCTCTGGCACAAAACATTAATCGTTCCTTTTCTCTCACAGATGCTGCTTGACCATTGACTTCCTCCAACAGACTATGTTTCACCTCAGGTTGCAGTATCTGCCATCTCCTGTGTTTCTCAACTTGAAGGCCTTTAACCTGCACATCTATGAACAGAGATCTATGAAGTGGGTTTAAAGTCCATTTTGGGCAGACAGATGCAATGGGCCAAGTGGTCTCCTTTGTGCCATAGGTTTCTGTGTTTTGGATATGACCCACAGGAAAAAGTATCTCAGGGTTGTATGTGATGTCATGGACGTACTCTGACAATAAATTCGAACACTGAACTTTGATGATGTACTTTACAAGAGTGGGAGATGGAACTTGTCCTCAGAGACTCTGATTCATCTTTAATTTGTCTCATCTTTTGTTGTAACAAAAACAGACACTACCAGTAAACGCTCAGCAGTTCAGTCAGTACCTGAGGGGAGGGAAACAGAGCTAACCTTTCATCAATTGAATGTTTCAAGTATTTTTTTTGTTTAAGATTTCTATCTTTGTTAAGTTTTAATTTGCTTCAGTTTATCTTCGCTTGTCATTAGCACACGAATCCAGATGTTCGTCGGTCAACATTAATACGATGTTTTTTCTCTCTCTTCACATTCTCAGGGTATTGTGGACTACATGGCAAAAGACAAGTAAGTCAATGCTTTTTTTCCCCCAAGAATATTTTTACACTATCGTCAGATTTTTAAAAAAAATAACCTTTGTAGACCAGTGTTTTGTGTCAAAATATATGTAGAAGTTGTGCATAGATGGATGGTTCATGGATCTTAGGCTCCATTGACTTCTGTATTCACCCCATTAAAAACAATCTGCATGTAACTGAATAGTTTCATACAATAAATGGCCAGCCTATGCTCAGTGTCGAGTTAAGTATTTGCTGGTTGCTCAAGATGTTCTCAGGTTATGTTTTTATAACAGTGATACTCAGCGCAGAAGGAGGCCATTTGCACCATTAGGGTTATTCTGGCTCTTTGATGGAGTAGCCCCACCCTCCTTTTAAAACCTCACAAACTGTAAGTCATTTCTCTTCATTTACTCTTGAAAGCTCCTGAGATATCTGATTCGACCAGACTGTGAGTTCCTCATCTAAACAGCTGCTGCCTCTGTGATCCCTAGCAGTCCTCAGTAAGTTCTCGATGTTCAAACCCCACTCTGGCAAAATGTAAGATTTGCATTTGGTTCACAGCCTGCATTTTTTATTAAATAAATTCGTTGGTTAGTATAACCACTGCAGTTCATTGCTGGCTTACAAACAGGTTCCATTTATACAGTCCCCACCATAACTCAGAAACTACACAAAATCACTCAGAGGTCAGCAATGACCGGATGGGCAGAAAAGACTGTTTCTATGCTGTACTTGTGACTTCTTCATTTTGATGGAGTTATGATGGGGCTGGAATCTGGCTGAAAAGAAGATTTTAGGCTCACTTGTGAATTCTCATTGAATTCTCCCACCTGTTGATCAAGGCCCCCCAAAAAACTTTGCAGATACAGGAAATCTGAACTAAAACCAGCAGACGCTGGGATTACTCAGCAGGTCGGGCGGCACTGTTGGAGAGAGAAACAGAAATTACGATTCATGAAAAAGACCTATTTGAGATCAGAGTTAGTATCATAGAAGCGTTACCATAGACTGGTCCTCAGGACTATGGCAGGTGATTGACCTATAACATTAACTTTGTTTCTCCTTCCACAGGAGTAACTGGGAGAGAATTCAATATTTTTATTCAGTTGCCTGCCTGTATTAGCTTCCACCTCATGAATGGCCCAGGCCTGAAATATTGGTTACCCTCTTCTTCCTATAGATCAGTGGTTCTTAACCATTTTTTTTCCACTCACATACTACCTTATGTAATCTTGACTTACCACAGAGCACCTAAGGCATACGATGCTATGAGATATCAGTGATTTTCAATTTTTTTCTTTCCACTTACATGTTACCTTAAGTAATCCCTATGCCATCAGTGCTCTGTGAGTGGTAAGGGATTGCTTAAGGTGGTAAGTAAGTGGAAAGAAAAAGGCTGAGAACCACTGCTCTAGATGCTATGTGATGTGCTGAATTTCTCTAGCACCTTTATGCATCACGCCCGACCCAGTGTCTGTATTTAATCTCCACCATTATCACTCATCTC
The DNA here is from genome assembly GCF_036971445.1 of Narcine bancroftii. Lineage (NCBI taxonomy): Eukaryota > Metazoa > Chordata > Chondrichthyes > Torpediniformes > Narcinidae > Narcine > Narcine bancroftii. The sequence continues at coordinate 13,289 of NW_027212111.1, read as the reverse complement.
CCCCTCTGTACTTTGGTTAGATATTGGTTACCCTTTACTTCCTATAGATCAATGGATCTTAGCCATTTTTTTCCCACCTACATGCCACTTTAAGTAATCTCTATGCCATAAATGCTCTGGCATTAGCAAGGGATTAGTTAAAGTGGGGAAAAAGGTTGAGAACCACCGCTCTAGACCCAATTGTTACTGAAATATTTTGCCTGAGAAAAATTGTCATTGGCCCACAATGTGAGTGGGGGCAAATTCAATTCTAAGTACATGCTCATGAGGGTGACCCTGCCTCTCATTTCCTTTTACTCTACAAACCATTCTCAAATCTTTTAGGACTCTGCTCAACATTTGTAGCCCCCTTCACTGTGAGGCAGTCAAGTTTTGGTTTCTTCCATACTTCTCTCCTACTGACTACATAAAAAACCCCAGAAAAAAGCATTTATGTTACTCGAGGTGAAAAGAAAACAAAGCTTTTATTTCAAGATTCAGGATTTAGAGGGTGCGGATTGGGATAATTTATTTTCTGGGAAGGATGTAACAGATAAATGGAGGATATTCAAAGAGGAAATTTTGAGAGTCCAGAGTCGGTCTGTCCCTGTGAGGATTAAAGAAAAGATTAGAAATTATAAGGAGCCTTGGTTTTCAAGGGATATTGGGAATTTGGTTCAAAGGAAGAGGGATGCTTACAATAGGTGTAGACAGCAGGGAATAAATGAGGTGCTCGAGGAATATAGAGTGCAAAAGAAAATCCTAAGAAAGGAATTAGGAAGGCTAAAAGGTGATACGAGGCTGCTTTGGCAGGCAAGGTAAAAATAAATCCAGAAGGTTTCTGCAGCTACATTAAAAGTGAAAGAATAGTGTTTGATATAATTGAGTCCCTTGAGGATCAGAGGGGTAGGCTATGTGAGAAATCAGAAGAGATGGGGGAAATTTTAAATGATTTCCTTTCTTCAGTATTCACTAAGGAAAGGAATATTGAGCCAGGTGAAGTAAGAAAATCTGGTAGCGAGGTCATGGATAATATACAGGTTAATGAGGAGGTAGTTCTGGCTATTTTAAAGAGACTGAGGGCGGATAAATTTCCAGGTTCTGACAAGATATTCCCTGGACCTTGAGGGAGGTTAGTGTAGAAATAGCGGTGTCTCGGACAGAAATATTTAAAATGTCATTAGCCACGGCAGAGATGCTAGAGGATTATTAGGTAGCTCATGGTTTTCCACTGTTTAAAAAAGACTCTAAAAGTAAATTGGGTAATTATAGGCCTGAAAGTCTGATGTTGGTGGTAGGTAAATTAATGGAGAGTGTTCTTAGGGATAGAATTTACAATTATTTGGATAACCGTGGACTGATTAGGAGTAGTCAACATGGTTTTGTGCGTGGTGAATCTTATCGAATTTTACAAAGAAGGTTGATGAAGGGAAGCTGTGGATGTTGTCTGTGTGGACTTTAGTAAGGCCTTTGACAAGGTTCTGCACAAGAGGTTAGTTAGGAAGGTTGAAGCATTAGCCATTATGTTGAAGTAGTGAAATAGATTCAACAGTGGTTGGATGGGAGATGCCAGAGAGTAGTGGTGGAAAATTGTTTGTCAACTTGGAAGCTGGTGACTAATGGAGTCCCTCAGGGATCAGTACTGGGTCCATTGCTGTTTGTCATATATATTAATGATCTGGATGAGATAGGGCGGTAAACTGGATTAGTAAGTAATTGAGATGATACTAAGATTGTGGACGGCGAGGAAAGTTTTCGAAGTTTGCAGTGGGATACAGGCCAGTTAGAAGAGTGGGCTGAAAGATGGCAGATGGAGTTTAATACTAATAAGTGTGAGGTGCTACATTTTGTAGGAAATATCAGCAAAGGTTATAAATGTGAAATGGTAGATAATTGAGTGCAGTAGAACAAAAGTATTTAGGAATTCTGGTACATAATTCCCTGAAGTGGAGTCGCATGTCAATAGGGTGGTGAAGAAAGCTTGGCATGTTGGCCTTCATAAATCAGAGTATTGAGTACAGGAGTTGGGATGTCATGTTGAAGATGTAAAAGGCATTGGTAAAGCCAAATTTGGAACAATGTGTGCAGTTTTGGTCGCCGAATTATAGGAAGGACATCAACAAAATGGAAAGAGTGCCCAGAAAATTTACAAGAATATTGTCTGGGTTTCAGTGTGTTACAGGGAAAGGATAAACAGGGCAGGACTTTACTCCCTGGAGTGTAGAAGATTGAGGGGTGATTTGATAGAACTATTTAAAATTATGAGGGGGACAGATAGAGTAAAAGGCTTTTTTCATTGAGAGTGGGGGAGATTCAAACAAAAGGACATGAATTGAGATTGAAAGGGGAAAAGTATTGGGGAAACTTGAGGGGAAATTTCTCCACTCAAGAGGGTGGTGGGAGTGTGGAACGAGCTTCCGGCTAAAGTGATAGATGTGGGCTCGATGTTAATATTTAAGGAAAAATTGGATAGGTATATGAATGAGAGGGATATGGAAGATTATGGGATGGGTGCGGGTCATTGGGACTAGGTGGGGAAGGTGTTGGCATGGACTCGAAGGGCCGAATTAGCCTGTTTCTCTGCTGTAATTGTTATATGGTTATGGTTATTCATTTTTTATAAATCAGAATATGTGATATTACACAAATTTCCTTTAGTCTACTGTAAACCAAAGATTCTCGATCAGCAAAAATTTTCCAGCAGTACTCACAGCCAGAGAAAGAGAAGTCTCCGCTGGTTTTACTTAAATGTGCTGTGGCCCCTGGGGGGTAGTGTAAGGCCCCTATTGAGAATGGCTACCTTTTACCACAGTAGTGCAGAGGCACTGCCTTGCATCCCAGGTTCGATCCCTACCTCCAATGCAGTCTGTACACCTTCTCCCTGTGACTGCATGGGTTTCTTTCCTCCCCCCCACCCAGGTGCTCCAGTTTCCTCCCACATCTGGAAGACATGCTGGCTGGTAGGTTATTTGGCCACAGTAAATTACTCCCCAGTTGGGGGAGGGGGAGGGGCGCAGGAGAATGGATGGTGAGGGAGTGTTAATAGTATGAGAGAGAACATAAGTTACCGAAGAATGCAAGGGGATGGGATTGATGGAATTTCTCTGAAAGCTAATATGTTGATGGGCTGAATGGTCTCCTGATTACTGTTCATTGAAAAGTGTACAAATCAGCACCATCTGTACAGAGTTTGTACATTATCTCCATGATCTGCGTGGGTCTTTCCTGGGTGTCCAATTTCCTCCCACCCTCCAAAATCATACAGTTTGTAAATTAATTGGGTGAAACATTGCAGTAAAACAAACCAAAATGCTGGAGGAACTCAGCTGGTCTTTTCAGCGTCCATAGAGGCAAAGATATATTGCTGACATTTTTGGGCTGAGTCCTTCTTCAAAGAATGTCAGAAGCAGGAAATCTCAGAATTCAGATAATGCTGGCTGCTGGGAGGAAATTCAAACCAACAAAAGGTGTTAATTGGATATGATGGGGCATGAGATAAGAATTTATCATGTTTTATCATGATGGAATGGAGAGACAGAGATAGGGGAATGTGATGGCGGGGTGGAGGGGAGAAGTGAGGGAGGTGGAGTTTAACGAAAGCCAGAGAAGTCTATATTAATGGTATCCGATTCGAGGGTGCCCAGTCAGAAGATGAGGTGTTCCTCTAGTTTGCGGCTGGTCTCAGTCTGGCAGTGCATGAGACCATGGACAGACATGTCTGCAAGGGAATGGGAAGGGAAAGTTAATTAGGTGGCACAGGTTTCATGGGCTGGAAAGCCTTCAAACGTGTTATATCGATAAAATTAAAATTTAAAATGTACAGACGCACTGACTGCAATGGCTGTTTCTCACAGTTCACATGACACAGAGGAGAAAATGCTCCCAGCTCTGTGCAATGACTTACTAATGCACCAGCCCTTGGCAGTGAGCTGGCAGTTATCTGATATCTTTGATCTTTATTTGCTTCTCCAAACCTCAGTAACAGGAGCACATGTACAGGTGTGATTGGCACAGATTCAGGATGTGACCAAAAACTTTATAGCCAATTGCTTCTGAAGTCACGTCACTGTTGCATAGAGTTTAACAGGGTCTCAGGAACAGCAAAGCAATAAAGTGTCAGGACACAAAGATTGTTGCAAACATCCTCAACGTGGATTTGAAATGAAGAAAAATAGGGACCATGTGACCCTTTAAGCCTGCTCCATCATTCAGAACAATCATGGTTGATACTCTATCTCAATTTTATAGTCGTAGATCAGAATAGCACAAGCATAGGCCCTTCGGCCCACATGTCTGTGCCGAACATGATGTCCTCTTAGTAATTCTGCTGACCAGCATTTCCTTGCCACAGTTATTCAAGTGCTTGTAAAGATACATGTTCTTGATACTGCCCCCTCACCCCTTCCTGAAGCTCCCAGCAGTCATTTAGACTCAGAGTAGTTTACTGTCACCAATTAACCCGTCGAATATCACATCTGTGGGAGGAGTGGATCACCCAAGTGAATGACGCACAGTCAGAAAAAGAACATGGAGACTCCAGGGGGACAGCAGTGGGGAAACCAATGAGCCTGGGTCACTAGGGCTGCATACACCCTGTGCCTTTCATCATTTTTTTAAACAGCAGTTCCCACCAAATGCTACACCTCCAATATCATATACACTCCTCGTATTATTAAAAAATCCACACCGCATCCCACGCTTATTTTAAAAGCAATTGATCCCCTTTATTGATTGGTCAGGAGAACACAGAATGGCAGGCACTTGGACCTCTCGGACCCTGCAGTAAAAGTGGATAGTAGCACACTAACTCACCAACTGAGTGGCTGGTGAATTATTCCAGGAAGAATCAGCCAATTCAAGAGGAACTTTGAGGCAACCTATTAGAGTGGGTGGGTCAAGAACAAAAGTTTGCAGAAGCTCTGGAGTTGTACGCAGAATTAATTCTCATATTTTCAAATCAAATTCTAAAGCAGATCCATTGCCTGAATGCACATTGTAATCTAATAGTTAGTCATTTTCCATTTCATTCTGCACCACATGAGCATAATCCACTTTGTTCAAACGTAACCTTGCAACTCTGTAATACATTGCGTGCTCACCTCTGATCCACGTCGAAACGGTTCCAAGTTAAACAGCCCTGCAACTGGAATGCGCCAGTGATTAAGTATTTGGCATACTTTGTATTTCCTTGTGACACCATTTTGGCCCATGATGCCAGCTTGTCAGCACAATCCCATTCCCAAAGAGTAACGAGTTTATTAACATAGAACAGTACAAGCCCTTCGGCCCACAATGTTGTGCTGACCTTTAGACCCTGCCTCTCACATCACCCTGCACTTTAAATTTCTCCATATGCTTGTCCAGTAATCTCTTGAAATTCATCAAAGTACCTGCTCCACCACTGACCCAGGTAGTTCATTCCATGCACCAACCACTCTCTGGGTAAAAACCTTCCTCTAACATCTCCCTTGACCTTCACACCCATTACCTTAAAGCCATGCCCTCTTGTATTGAGCAGTGGTGTCCTGGGAAGGAGGTGCTGGTTGTCAACTCTATTCCTCTTAATATCTTCTATACCCCTATCATGTCACCTCTCATCCTCCTCTCTAAAGAGTAAATACCTAGCTCCCTTAATCTCTGTTTATAATGCATGCTCTCTAAAACAGGTATCATCCTGGTAAATCTTCTCTGCACCCTTTCCTACGCTTCTATATCTTTCCTATAATGAGGTGACCAGAACTGGACACAGTACTCCAAGTATGGTCTAGCCAGAGTTTTGTACAATGTACAATGCACAAAAGTTCTCACTGGCTGCTGCCACACAGGTACATAAGAAACACCACTACAGTAGGAGACATTAAATTGCCAAAATACTCAGAGGTAGGAAAAGAGAAAATGAATGTAAAAGACTTGAGGAACTGAGTTACAGGGAAAGGTTGAACAGGTTAGGACTTTATTTTTCTTGGAGGTTGAGACCAGTTTAAGTTGAAGTTTAAAGACTGAGAATAGAGCAATAAAACAAAGGTTACGAATCAACCTTTATTATCATGAAATACTCCAGAATATTGCACAAGAATATTTATCAAACTGAAAACTTATCAGCTAGCTTCATTGCCAAAGTTTTTTTAAAAATTCTGGGGGGGAACGTTTCAGGCAGCATCTGTGGGGGGAGAAATATTGTCGACGTTTCAGGTCGAGAGACAAATCAGGACATCATCTCAACCCTAGCCGTCGTCCATTCCTTCACCCTCTGCAGATGCTGCCTGGCTTGCTATGGTCCTCCTTCAGGTTGTTTTTTTTTGCTCCATGTGCCAGTATCTGCAGTCCCTTGGTGACCCGACAACAGAGAAAATCTTGGGTCAAAGAGGTAGCCCAAAGTTTGGTCAAAGAGAGAGGTTTTATGGGGCTAATTAAAGAGAGACACCAAGGCAAAAATGTTCAGGAAGTTAATTCCAGAGGTTAGAGTTTCATCGGCTGAAGCCATGGGAGAAGAAAGAATCAAGAGGACATTTCTTATCCATTTTACAGCTTTGGCCTCAGAGCGCCCTCTGCTGCCCACTGCAGCCATACTCAGGATGAGATGAGAGTTGATCTATAAGATTGAGAGTGCAGAGAAAATTTACAATGATATTACCAAGACTCGAGAGGAGCTGACTTACAGGGAAAGGTTAAATAGGTGAGAACTTGATTCTTTCTGCGAGTGTCAGAGAATGAGGGGAGATTTGATAAAGGTACCATATACAAAATTATGGGGGGGTGTAGATAAATCCAAGCAGTCTTTTTCAACTGAGGTTAAGTGAGGCAAAAACTAGAGGACATGGGTTAAGGGTGAAAGGAGAAATCTTTAAAGGGAACATTTAGAGAGAATATCTTCACATAGAGAGTGGTGGGAGTGTGGAACAAGCTGCCAGCTGAAGTGAAAAATGTGAGCTCGATTTTAACATGTAAAAAAAATTTGGATAGGTACCTGGATGGGAGGGGTATGGTGGGATATGGTCCAGATGAAAGATGATGGGGCTAGGCGGATAAATGGACTCGGGCCAAAGGGCCTATCCAATGATACATAAGTACAATTAAAAACACAATACTAGAGACTCAGCTGGTCGAAAAGTACACTTTATATAGCAAAGATAAAGATACTTAATGTTTTGGGCTTGGGCCTTCAAGGTAGCCTTGATGAAGGGCTCAAGCGTGAAAAATTGGTTATGTATCTTTACCTTTGCTACATAAAGTACCTGCCGAGTTTCTCCAGCATTGTATTTTTACTTCATCCCAGATGTCTGCAGATCTTTGTGTATTACTTACATTCCTCCTGTGGCGGGGTGACCAGAAAAGTGGGAAATTACCAGACTAGAAAAAAATTCCATTCTATTGTCCTGGCTGTGATAAGGGTGAGACATGAAGATGAATTGAGATAAAGAACCAGTTATGTTACTTTTGGATGATCATCCATCTGTACATCTCCCTTGCTCTTTCTTTCAAAAATGTTTTCTCATGCAAGAAAATGCTCTATCTCCAATAAGGTGTTATCTTTCTCAAAGGACTTGCAGCTTTATGTTATGGGAATCAATGGTCTGGTCACATGAGTTCAAATCCCATCATGGGAATTAAAACCATTAACAAATTACAGTCAGAATATAAAAGCCATAATTTCAACTGAATTGTTAACTGATGAGAATCGAGATACGTAGAGTAGTACAGCACAGTACAGACCCTTCAGCCCACAATGTTATTCTAACCTATATAAAGCTACTCCATAGCAACCTAATTTTTCCCTACTTCACATCCACAACCCTCAATTTTTCTTACATCCCTGTGACTATCTAAGAGCCATTTGAATGCCTCTATTGTACCAGTCTCCACCACCATCTCAGCAATACATTCCAGGCAACAGCTGCTCTCTGCGTAAAAAATTCCATTCTATCGCCTGGCTGTGATAAGGGTGCGACAGGAAGATAAATTGAGATAAAGAACCAGTTTCGTTACTTTTGGATGATCATCTATCTGTACATCTCCCTTGCTCTTTCTTTCAGAAGTGTTTTCTCATGCAAGAAAATGCACTATCTCCAACAAGGTGTTATCTTTCTCAAAGCTTTATGACATCTCCCCTGAACCTTCCTCCACTCACCTTAAACAAATGGCGTTCAAATCAGGCACTGTGTATAAGAAGTTTGTACATTCTCTCCATGTCTGCGTGGATTTCATTCGAGTACTTGGGTTTCCTCCCACCCTTCAAAACATATCAGGGGATGTAGGTCAAGAAGTAAAACATGAAAATCTGTAGACACTGTGGTTGAAGCAAAAACACAAAGCTGGAGAAACTCAGCAGGTCAAACAGTGTCCTTGATACAACAAAGATAAAGATACATAACCGACATTTCGGGCTTGAGCTCTTCATCAAGGTATTTTTCAAGGGGTTGTAGGTCAATTGGGTGTAATTGGCGGCACGGACTTTTGGGCCGAATGCACCTATTATGCACCCTGTATGTCTAAATTTAATCTTAAACATTTTAAATTTAAATTTAAATTTAAATCGAATCACCATGATGTTGTAAACTGGAACAGCCTAGCAAGCTACTAACTTCAGGAGCATTGAAGGATAAGATCACTTCTCCTGACTGAATTGCAAAAGAACATTGAGGTAGGCCAGTGATTCTCAACTTTTGTAAGACTCTGCCCAAAGTTTATGGGCCCCTTCCTTGTCAAGCATCATTTACCTTGAAGAAGGGCTCAGGCCCAAAACGTCAGTTATGTATCTTTTCCTGCTATGGTCGCTGTGAGACCTGCTGAGTTCCTCCAACATTCCTGTGTGTTTTATGACTGATTTTGTCCGTAGTACCCCTGCAGCTGGGAGGTGGGAGATCCTCACTTTCCACCCTTTTCCCAAACTTTGTTAGAGCCTTGAACTATTCATTATAAAAGAGCAGGAGATGGCCATCTAGCCCATCTGAATCTGCACTGCCATTCAATAAGATCATGGCTGATCTTACCCACATGTTCCCCGTAGCCCTTAATTACCCTATTATCCAAAAATCAATTTATCCATGTCTTACATATATTTAATGAGGTGGACTTTACCTGCTTCGTTAGGAATAGAATTCTACAGATTCTCCACTCTCTGTGAGAAGTAGACCCTCCTTGTCTCTTCAGTCCACTCCCCTGGTTCTTGAGGCTTTATCCCCCTGGGTCTAGTCTAACCTGCCAGTGGAAACAACCTCCCTGTTCCTATTTTATCTTTCATAATTTTAAACTCACACTTCTAAACGTCAAGCTACTTATGACCTGATACTTTCATTCACAGAATCACTCTGGTGAACCTTCTCTGCCTCACCTCCAAAGCCAGCACAGTAAAACCCCTAGTATCCAGCAGCTATAGGGACTGGTAGATGCTGGATAGGTAACTAATACACCTGCATTAAGAATAAACAGTTTAAAAGACAAAAGGATGCAAAATGTAAAGTAACTTGAGAAAAATCATTATTGTGGACCTTAATTATGTAACCAATGAACCGATCCATTTCCCCCCAATTTAGTCAGGTAATTTCCGTAACTTACAAAATTTACATTTGAACCCCGGTTATTGGCGCTGTGACAGCATTGCCCTAACCATGCCGCCATCATAATTAACCCCCCCCTCCCCTCCCCCAAGTTTACAGATAAAGCCTTAATAATATACTAATAAAGATAAAGACTTACTCGACAGGAATAGGGAGACACTAGGAGAGACGCCCCAGCAGCAAGCAACCTCGGTTGGCTCTTCATCCTGGGCGATGCTATTTTATTCCAACATAACTTTTTAAAAACCTTATTCAAACAGCTGCTGCAGGTGGGGGACGACTGGACGCTCTGCTGACTGAATGTTTGTTCCCATCTTCACCAGAGAATATTTACTTTTCCAAATTTAACCTTATTTCAATTTTCTTTTAAATTTATTTCATGAAATTTTTGCCAGTTGCTTGGGATTGCCGGTTGCTTGAATTACGGATAACAGGGATTTTACTGTATATCCTTTCCCAAGTAAAGAGACCAGGACACCAAATAGTTGGTGCATTTTTATTAATTAGAATATCTACCCCTCATGCCTTTGAGCCAAAAGAAGATGATATTATTTGTCCCACCCATCCTCTTTTTAATTTATCATGTTTCAATTTGTTAAGATGTGTTTCCTGCAAAAAGATTATATCCATTTTTAATTTCTTTAAGTATGCCAAGACCCTCTTCCTCTTCACCCGTTAATATTAAGACTAATAAATTTATTGTTTTAACAATACCATTTTTCACACAAATACTGTATAACAATAAAACATTTCCAATTTTCTAAATACTGTCATAACATTTCCCTTTTAAGAGACATTTCCAATACGTACATTTCCCCTTTAAGAAACACACACACACACACACACACACACACACACACACACACACACACACACACACACACACACACACACACACACACACACACACACACACACACACACACCCTAGATCTTACGGTGACACTGGCCAACAGTATACGGAAGCCCACAAAATAAGCCCCTGGATTCTTCCAAAGAAGAAACCCTCCCTTTAGTGCCATCTTTTAAAACTGCTCCTCTCCCGGCACCATCTTCCCCCCCAAATCGGAGTTCCCACCTTGCTACTTTTTTTACCATTCTTCTATCTTTTCAGAGCTCTCCATATAAACCACAATTGTTTTTCTTTTAATAGTGAAACCCCAGTACCTTGTTCATTTGCAACAGAACCCTCCTGTTCTTAAAATCAATCCTTCTGGCCTTGAAAGCCAATATCCAACTGGCCTTCTTGATCACCCGCTGCACCAGCAAACTTTTGCAATTCATGCACAAGAATTTCCCACGTCTCTCTGGGCAACAGACCTTCCCTATTGATCAGTTGGTGGATTTTTCTTTTTGTACTCTCCTGTAGTAGAAGCATTCAAGAGAACATGAACCCGGAGGAGGAAGTGGACGAGTTTCTGGGACGAGCCATTGATGCAAGAAGCATAGATCGCCTGCGTTCTGAACATGTGCGGAAGTTTCTACTGACTTTCAGGAAACCGGAGTTGGAGAAGAAGGTGAGTGTTGGCATGCGGTCCTCACCCCAGGCCACCCACGGGGCTGGGGCTACACACGAGCTGAAGCTCCCTTTCCTCACACTGTGGTTCTGTTTCATTCTTGGTCATAACTACAAACACCTGACTGCCGACAGTTCCAGAGACAGCACCCCTCACATTGATGCATCTGAGCACAATGGGACATTTGACTGTTTGAATCTCTCTACTTCCCCATCACCTCTCTGTCAAGATCATGGAGTTATTTATACCTACCGTCTTCCCCATCTACATACAGTCCTCGAGTTATACAGCAAAAGAACAGGTCCTTTGGTCCAACATACATGCCAACCAGGTTAGTCCATTTGCCTGCATTCGACACTTTTAACCTTTCCCATCCATGTAAGACCAAATGACGTAGGAGTTACCTGAAACTAGAATTTCAATGTTCATGCCTGAGCACCACTAAGCTATTCAGCCCATTGAGTCTACCCCACTATTTAATCATGAGCATGAACCGATCCATTTCCCCCCAATGCCCGATCTTCTCCCAATAACTTTTGATGACCTGGCTAATCAAGAACTTATCAATATCTGCCTTAAATACACCCAATGACCTGGCATCTACAACCACCTGTGGCAACAAATTCCACAGATTCACCACCCTCTGGCTGAAGAAATTTGTCCACATCTCCATTCTAAGCAGACACCTTTCAATCCGGATGTGTCCTCTTGTTCTTGACACTCCCATCATGGGAAGCAACCTTTCTACATCTACTCCATCCACATCTTTTACCATTCAAAATGTTTCACTGAGATGCCCTGTCATTTTCCTAAATTCCACTTGCCAAGAGCTGTCAAATGCTCCTTGAATGTAATGTACCTCTCTAAGATGTGGCATTTGCCTACATGAGATCTGTTAGAAGGGCAGAGCCGGAGCATGGCCATGCTAAGGAGCTGAGCAGGTGTGCCTTGAAAGATCTCTCCACAAAAAGTATTAAAAGGATGGTTAGAAAGCTCAAAACCAGAATTTTAGTGTCAAAAATAAATAAAACTAGTGCTAAACGACCAAGGCAACCAAAAGCAAAAACAAGAAGCAACAGCTCAGCCAGAAACAATGAGTCTGATGAGGAGTGACTTAGATGGGGCCTTGGGACCAGATGAACCCGGCAGAGCTGGGGGGGTCAGCCCAAGATATAACCAACACAAGTTGGTTTCATGAGTGTGGAATCAGTGATGAGAGGCATATAATGGAATTCAAAGAAGTCGTGGAAGATTTAATGAAACAAATGACTTGTTCAGAGGCTGAGCCGGACAAAACATAAGACAGGCTGAAGGCACTGGAAGAAAAAGCAAAAATATGCGACGCAGATAAAAATGGATCGATCATATGGGAAATTTCTGTAGACGTAACAATGTAAGAATCATTGGACTGAGAGAAGGAATCGAGGGGAAAGACGTGGTGAATTTCTTTGAAACATGGATCCCACAAATTCTGGGACAAAACAAGTTACAAATTGAAAGGGGTCACCGGAACCCTTGGACCCAGAAGAACTGGCGAACAGCGACCACGACCAGTCCCGGTAAGACTTTTAAGTTACTGGGAGAGAGATGTGATCTGAAGAGCAACATATGAATATTCAAAAAATAATAATGGCCCATTAGTGGTGGACAATGCAAAAGTAATGTTTTTCCTGGACTTCTGTTAAACAAAGAAAGAAATTTGACTAAAAGAGACAGCTGTGATCTAAAACTTTAAATATTCAATGATTTACCCAGCAACATTGAGGGTGGATGTCCCAGAAGGTTATTGATGAATTTTCAAGAAGTGGAAGAATTTTTAGGAAAGTTATGAAGAGATTAAAGTTTCCAGCTGAGAGGACTGAAAAGACCATTTCAAAAAGGGACTAACTGAAAGACGTATCTTTTTATTTATATTAGTAATACTGAACTGTCTTGTTTTCACTATTAAAAGAAAAACCATTGTGATTTATATGGAGAGCTCTGAAAAGATAGAAGAATGGTAAGGAAAGTAGCAAGGTGGGAAATCCGATTTGTGGGGGAAGATGGTGCCGGGAGAGGAGCAGTTTTAAAAGATGGCACTAAAGGGAGGGTTTCTTCTTCTTTGGAAGAATCCGTGGGCTTATTTTGCGGGCTTCCAAATACTGTTGTCAGTGTCACCGTAAGATCTAGGGTGTGTGTGTGTGTGTGTTTCTTAAAGGGGAAATATACGTTTTGGAAATGTCTCTTAAAAGGGAAA
>NW_027212110.1:0-42893 GCF_036971445.1 Narcine bancroftii | reverse complement strand
TGGAGAAGGAGGGATGGGGTGGGGAACAGTGAGAGTCAGGGGAGAGGGGAAGGAGAGAGGGGGTGGGGAACAGTGAGAGTCAGGGGAGAGGGGAAGGAGGGGGGGTGGAGAAGGAGAGATGGGGTGGGGAACAGTGAGAGGCAGGGGAGAGGGGGTGGAGAAGGAGGGATGGGGTGGGGAACAGTGAGAGTCAGGGGAGAGGGGAAGGAGAGAGGGGCTGGGGAACAGTGAGTCAGGGGAGAGGGGAAGGAGGGGGGGTGGAGAAGGAGGGATGGGGTGGGGAACAGTGAGAGTCAGGGGAGAGGGGAAGGAGAGAGGGGGTGGGGAACAGTGAGAGTCAGGGGAGATGGGAAGGAGAGCGGGGGTGGGGAACAGTGAGAGTCAGGGGAGAGGGGAAGGAGAGAGGGGGTGGGGAACAGTGAGAGTCATGGGAGAGGGAAAGGAGAGAGGGGGTGGGGAACAGTGAGAGTCAGGGGAGAGGTGAAGGGGGGGGGGTGGAGAAGGAGGGATGGGGTGGGGAACAGTGAGAGTCAGGGGAGAGGGGAAGGAGAGAGGGGGTGGGGAACAGTGAGAGTCAGGGGAGAGGGGAAGGAGAGGGGGGGTGGAGAAGGAGGGATGGGGTGGGGAACAGTGAGAGGCAGGGGAGAGGGGGTGGAGAAGGAGGGATGGGGTGGGGAACAGTGAGAGTCAGGGGAGAGGGGAAGGAGAGAGGGGGTGGGGAACAGTGAGAGTCAGGGGCGAGGGGAAGGAGAGGGGGGGTGGAGAAGGAGGGATGGGGTGGGGAACAGTGAGAGTCGGGGAGAGGGGAAGGAGAGAGGGGCTGGGGAACAGTGAGAGTCAGGGGAGAGGGGAAGGAGGGGGGGTGGAGAAGGAGGGTTGGGGTGGGGAACAGTGAGAGGCAGGGGAGAGGGGGTGGAGAAGGAGGGATGGGGTGGGGAACAGTGAGAGTCAGGGGAGAGGGGAAGGAGAGAGGGGGTGGGGAACAGTGAGAGTCAGGGGAGAGGGGAAGGAGGGGGGGGTGGAGAAGGAGGGATGGGGTGGGGAACAGTGAGAGGCAGGGGAGAGGGGGTGGAGAAGGAGGGATGGGGTGGGGAACAGTGAGAGGCAGGGGAGAGGGGGTGGAGAAGGAGGAATGGGGTGGGGAACAGTGAGAGGCAGGGGAGAGGGGGTGGAGACGGAGGGATGGGGTGGGAAACAGTGAGAGTCGGGGAGAGGGGAAGGAGAGAGGGGCTGGGGAACAGTGAGAGTCAGGGGAGAGGTGAAGGAGGGGGGGGTGGAGAAGGAGGGATGGGGTGGGGAACAGTGAGAGTCAGGGGAGAGGGGAAGGAGAGAGGGGGTGGGGAACAGTGAGAGTCAGGGGAGAGGGGAATGAGAGAGGGGGTGGGGAACAGTCAGAGTCAGGGGAGAGGGGAAGGAGAGAGGGGGTGGGGAACAGTGAGAGTCAGGGAAGAGGGGAAGGAGAGAGGGGGTGGGGAACAGTGAGAGTCAGGGGAGAGGGGAAGGAGAGAGGGGGTGGGGAACAGTGAGAGTCAGGGGAGAGGGGAAGGAGAGAGGGGGTGGAGAAGGAGGGATGGGGTGGGGAACAGTGAGAGTCAGGGGAGAGGGGAAGGAGAGAGGGGGTGGGGAACAGTGAGAGTCAGGGGAGAGGGGAAGGAGAGGGGGGGTGGAGAAGGAGGGATGGGGTGGGGAACAGTGAGAGGCAGGGGAGAGGGGTTGGAGAAAGAGGGATGGGGTGGGGAACAGTGAGAGTCAGGGGAGAGGGGAAGGAGAGAGGGGGTGGGGAACAGTGAGAGTCAGGGGCGAGGGGAAGGAGAGGGGGGGTGGAGAAGGAGGGATGGGGTGGGGAACAGTGAGGGGCAGGGGCGAGGGGGTGGAGAAGGAGGCATGGGGTGGGGAACAGTGAGAGTCAGGGGAGAGGGGAAGGAGAGAGGGGGTGGGGAACAGTGAGAGTCAGGGGAGAGGGGAAGGAGAGGGGGGGTGGAGAAGGAGGGATGGGGTGGGGAACAGTGAGAGGCAGGGGAGAGGGGGTGGAGAAGGAGGGATGGGGTGGGGAACAGTGAGAGGCAGGGGAGAGGGGGTGGAGAAGGAGGAATGGGGTGGGGAA
Source organism: Narcine bancroftii (assembly GCF_036971445.1). Classification (NCBI taxonomy): domain Eukaryota; kingdom Metazoa; phylum Chordata; class Chondrichthyes; order Torpediniformes; family Narcinidae; genus Narcine; species Narcine bancroftii. The sequence continues at coordinate 40,789 of NW_027212110.1, read as the reverse complement.
CAGTGAGAAGCAGGGGAGAGGGGGTGGAGACGGAGGGATGGAGTGGGGAACAGTGAGAGTCGGGGAGAGGGGAAGGAGAGAGGGGCTGGGGAACAGTGAGAGTCAGGGGAGAGGTGAAGGAGGGGGGGTGGAGAAGGAGGGATGGGGTGGGGAACAGTGAGAGTCAGGGGAGAGGGGAAGGAGAGAGGGGGTGGGGAACAGTGAGAGTCAGGGGAGAGGGGAAGGAGGGAGGGGGTGGGGAACAGTGAGAGTCAGGGGAGAGGGGAAGGAGAGAGGGGGTGGAGAAGGAGGGATGGGGTGGGGAACAGTGAGAGTCAGGGGAGAGGGGAAGGAGAGAGGGGGTGGGGAACAGTGAGAGTCAGGGGAGAGGGGAAGGAGAGGGGGGGTGGAGAAGGAGGGATGGGGTGCGGAACAGTGAGAGGCAGGGGAGAGGGGGTGGAGAAGGAGGGATGGGGTGGGGAACAGTGAGAGTCAGGGGAGAGGGGAAGGAGAGAGGGGGTGGGGAACAGTGAGAGTCAGGGGCGAGGGGAAGGAGAGGGGGGTGGAGAAGGAGGGATGGGGTGGGGAACAGTGAGAGTCGGGGAGAGGGGAAGGAGAGAGGGGCTGGGGAACAGTGAGAGTCAGGGGAGAGGGGAAGGAGGGGGGGTGGAGAAGGAGGGATGGGGTGGGGAACAGTGAGAGGCAGGGGAGAGGGGGTGGAGAAGGAGGGATGGGGTGGGGAACAGTGAGAGTCAGGGGAGAGGGGAAGGAGAGAGGGGGTGGGGAACAGTGAGAGTCAGGGGCGAGGGTAAGGAGAGGGGGGGTGGAGAAGGAGGGATGGAGTGGGGAACAGTGAGAGTCGGGGAGAGGGGAAGGAGAGAGGGGCTGGGGAACAGTGAGAGTCAGGGGAGAGGGGAAGGAGGGGGGGGTGGAGAAGGAGGGATGGGGTGGGGAACAGTGAGAGTCAGGGGAGAGGGGAAGGAGGGATGGGGTGGGGAACAGTGAGAGTCGGGGAGAGGGGAAGGAGAGAGGGGCTGGGGAACAGTGAGAGTCAGGGGAGAGGGGAAGGAGGGGGGGGTGGAGAAGGAGGGATGGGGTGGGGAACTGAGAGGCAGGGGAGAGGGGGTGGAGAAGGAGGGATGGGGTGGGGAACAGTGAGAGTCAGGGGAGAGGGGAAGGAGAGAGGGGGTGGGGAACAGTGAGAGTCAGGGGCGAGGGGAAGGAGAGGGGGGGTGGAGAAGGAGGGATGGGGTGGGGAACAGTGAGAGTCGGGGAGAGGGGAAGGAGAGAGGGGCTGGGGAACAGTGAGAGTCAGGGGAGAGGGGAAGGAGGGGGGGGTGGGGAAGGAGGGATGGGGTGGGGAACAGTGAGAGTCAGGGGAGAGGGGAAGGAGAGAGGGGGTGGGGAACAGTGAGAGTCATGGGAGAGGGGAAGGAGAGAGGGGGTGGGGAACAGTGAGAGTCAGGGGAGAGGGGAAGGAGAGAGGGGGTGGAGAACAGTGAGAGTCAGGGGAGAGGGGAAGGAGAGAGGGGGTGGGGAACAGTGAGAGTCAGGGGAGAGGGGAAGGAGAGAGGGGGTGGGGAACAGTGAGAGTCAGGGAAGAGGGGAAGGAGAGAGGGGGTGGGGAACAGTGAGAGTCAGGGGAGAGGGGAAGGAGAGAGGGGGTGGGGAACAGTGAGAGTCAGGGGAGAGGGGAAGGAGAGAGGGGGTGGAGAAGGAGGGATGGGGTGGGGAACAGTGAGAGTCAGGGGAGAGGGGAAGGAGAGAGGGGGTGGGGAACAGTGAGAGTCAGGGGAGAGGGGAAGGAGAGGGGGGGTGGAGAAGGAGGGATGGGGTGGGGAACAGTGAGAGGCAGGGGAGAGGGGTTGGAGAAAGAGGGATGGGGTGGGGAACAGTGAGAGTCAGGGGAGAGGGGAAGGAGAGAGGGGGTGGGGAACAGTGAGAGTCAGGGGCGAGGGGAAGGAGAGGGGGGGTGGAGAAGGAGGGATGGGGTGGGGAACAGTGAGGGGCAGGGGCGAGGGGGTGGAGAAGGAGGCATGGGGTGGGGAACAGTGAGAGTCAGGGGAGAGGGGAAGGAGAGAGGGGGTGGGGAACAGTGAGAGTCAGGGGAGAGGGGAAGGAGAGGGGGGGTGGAGAAGGAGGGATGGGGTGGGGAACAGTGAGAGGCAGGGGAGAGGGGGTGGAGAAGGAGGGATGGGGTGGGGAACAGTGAGAGGCAGGGGAGAGGGGGTGGAGAAGGAGGAATGGGGTGGGGAACAGTGAGAAGCAGGGGAGAGGGGGTGGAGACGGAGGGATGGAGTGGGGAACAGTGAGAGTCGGGGAGAGGGGAAGGAGAGAGGGGCTGGGGAACAGTGAGAGTCAGGGGAGAGGTGAAGGAGGGGGGGTGGAGAAGGAGGGATGGGGTGGGGAACAGTGAGAGTCAGGGGAGAGGGGAAGGAGAGAGGGGGTGGGGAACAGTGAGAGTCAGGGGAGAGGGGAAGGAGGGAGGGGGTGGGGAACAGTGAGAGTCAGGGGAGAGGGGAAGGAGAGAGGGGGTGGAGAAGGAGGGATGGGGTGGGGAACAGTGAGAGTCAGGGGAGAGGGGAAGGAGAGAGGGGGTGGGGAACAGTGAGAGTCAGGGGAGAGGGGAAGGAGAGGGGGGGTGGAGAAGGAGGGATGGGGTGCGGAACAGTGAGAGGCAGGGGAGAGGGGGTGGAGAAGGAGGGATGGGGTGGGGAACAGTGAGAGTCAGGGGAGAGGGGAAGGAGAGAGGGGGTGGGGAACAGTGAGAGTCAGGGGCGAGGGGAAGGAGAGGGGGGTGGAGAAGGAGGGATGGGGTGGGGAACAGTGAGAGTCGGGGAGAGGGGAAGGAGATAGGGGCTGGGGAACAGTGAGAGTCAGGGGAGAGGGGAAGGAGGGGGGGTGGAGAAGGAGGGATGGGGTGGGGAACAGTGAGAGGCAGGGGAGAGGGGGTGGAGAAGGAGGGATGGGGTGGGGAACAGTGAGAGTCAGGGGAGAGGGGAAGGAGAGAGGGGGTGGGGAACAGTGAGAGTCAGGGGCGAGGGTAAGGAGAGGGGGGGTGGAGAAGGAGGGATGGAGTGGGGAACAGTGAGAGTCGGGGAGAGGGGAAGGAGAGAGGGGCTGGGGAACATAGAGGGGAAGGAGGGGGGGGTGGAGAAGGAGGGATGGGGTGGGGAACAGTGAGAGTCAGGGGAGAGGGGAAGGAGGGATGGGGTGGGGAACAGTGAGAGTCGGGGAGAGGGGAAGGAGAGAGGGGCTGGGGAACAGTGAGAGTCAGGGAGAGGGGAAGGAGGGGGGGGTGGAGAAGGAGGGATGGGGTGGGGAACTGAGAGGCAGGGGAGAGGGGGTGGAGAAGGAGGGATGGGGTGGGGAACAGTGAGAGTCCAGGGGAGAGGGGAAGGAGAGAGGGGGTGGGGAACAGTGAGAGTCAGGGGCGAGGGGAAGGAGAGGGGGGGTGGAGAAGGAGGGATGGGGTGGGGAACAGTGAGAGTCGGGGAGAGGGGAAGGAGAGAGGGGCTGGGGAACAGTGAGAGTCAGGGGAGAGGGGAAGGAGGGGGGGGTGGGGAAGGAGGGATGGGGTGGGGAACAGTGAGAGTCAGGGGAGAGGGGAAGGAGAGAGGGGGGTGGGGAACAGTGAGAGTCATGGGAGAGGGGAAGGAGAGAGGGGGTGGGGAACAGTGAGAGTCAGGGGAGAGGGGAAGGAGAGAGGGGGTGGAGAACAGTGAGAGTCAGGGGAGAGGGGAAGGAGAGAGGGGGTGGGGAACAGTGAGAGTCAGGGGAGAGGGGAAGGAGAGAGGGGGTGGGAACAGTGAGAGTCAGGGGGAGAGGGGAAGGAGGAGTGGTGGAGAAGGAGGGATGGGGTGGGGAACAGTGAGAGGCAGGGGAGAGGGGAAGGAGGGGGGGTGGAGAAGGAGGGATGGGGTGGGGAACAGTGAGAGGCTGGGGAGAGGGGAAGGACAGAGGGGGTGGAGAAGGAGAGATGGAGTGGGGAACAGTGAGAGTCAGGGGAGAGGGGGGTAGAGAAGGAGGGATGGGGTGGGGAACAGTCAGAGTCAGGGGAGAGGGGAAGGAGGGGGGGTGGAGAAGGAGGGATGGGGTGGGGAACAGTCGGAGGCAGGGTAGAGGGGAAGGAGAGGGGGGGTGGGGAACAGTGAGAGGCAGGGGAGAGGGGGAAGGAGGGGGGGTGGAGAAGGAGGGATGGGGTGGGGAACAGTGAGAAGCAGGGGAGAGGGGGTGGAGAAGGAGGGATGGGGTGGGGAACAGTGAGAGTCAGGGGAGAGGGGAAGGAGAGAGGGGGTGGGGAACAGTGAGAGTCAGGGGAGAGGGGAAGGAGGGGGGGTGGAGAAGGAGAGATGGGGTGGGGAACAGTGAGAGGCAGGGGAGAGGGGGTGGAGAAGGAGGGATGGGGTGGGGAACAGTGAGAGTCAGGGGAGAGGGGAAGGAGAGAGGGGCTGGGGAACAGTGAGTCAGGGGAGAGGGGAAGGAGGGGGGGTGGAGAAGGAGGGATGGGGTGGGGAACAGTGAGAGTCAGGGGAGAGGGGAAGGAGAGAGGGGGTGGGGAACAGTGAGAGTCAGGGGAGATGGGAAGGAGAGCGGGGTTGGGGAACAGTGAGAGTCAGGGGAGAGGGGAAGGAGAGAGGGGGTGGGGAACAGTGAGAGTCATGGGAGAGGGAAAGGAGAGAGGGGGGTGGGGAACAGTGAGAGTCAGGGGAGAGGGGAAGGAGAGAGGGGGTGGGGGAACAGTGAGAGTCAGGGGAGAGGGGAAGGAGAGAGGGGGTGGGGAACAGTGAGAGTCAGGGGAGAGGGGAAGGAGGGGGGGTGGAGAAGGAGGGATGGGGTGGGGAACAGTGAGAGTCAGGGGAGAGGGGAAGGAGAGAGGGGGTGGGGAACAGTGAGAGACAGGGGAGATGGGAAGGAGAGCGGGGGTGGGGAACAGTGAGAGTCAGGGGAGAGGGGAAGGAGAGAGGGGGTGGGGAACAGTGAGAGTCATGGGAGAGGGGAAGGAGAGAGGGGGTGGGGAACAGTGAGAGTCAGGGGAGAGGGGAAGGAGAGGGGGGGTGGAGAAGGAGGGATGGGGTGGGGAACAGTGAGAGGCAGGGGAGAGGGGGTGGAGAAGGAGGGATGGGGTGGGGAACAGTGAGAGTCAGGGGAGAGGGGAAGGAGAGAGGGGGTGGGGAACAGTGAGAGTCAGGGGCGAGGGGAAGGAGAGGGGGGTGGAGAAGGAGGGGATGGGGTGGGGAACAGTGAGAATCGGGGAGAGGGGAAGGAGAGAGGGGCTGGGGAACAGTGAGAGTCAGGGGAGAGGGGAAGGAGGGGGGGTGGAGAAGGAGGGATGGGGTGGGGAACAGTGAGAGGCAGGGGAGAGGGGGTGGAGAAGGAGGGATGGGGTGGGGAAACAGTGAGAGTCAGGGGAGAGGGGAAGGAGAGAGGGGGTGGGGAACAGTGAGAGTCAGGGGCGAGGGGAAGGAGAGGGGGGTGGAGAAGGAGGGGATGGAGTGGGGAACAGTGAGAGTCGGGGAGAGGGGAAGGAGAGAGGGGCTGGGGAACAGTGAGAGTCAGGGGAGAGGGGAAGGAGGGGGGGGTGGAGGAGGGATGGGGTGGGGAACAGTGAGAGTCAGGGGAGAGGGGAAGGAGAGAGGGGGTGGGGAACAGTGAGAGTCAGGGGAGAGGGGAAGGAGAGAGGGGGTGGGGAACAGTGAGAGTCAGGGGAGAGGGGAAGGAGGGGGGGTGGAGAAGGAGGGATGGGGTGGGGAACAGTGAGAGTCAGGGGAGAGGGGAAGGAGAGAGGGGGTGGGGAACAGTGAGAGACAGGGGAGAGGGGAAGGAGAGCGGGGGTGGGGAACAGTGAGAGTCAGGGGAGAGGGGGAAGGAGAGAGGGGGTGGGGAACAGTGAGAGTCATGGGAGAGGGGGAAGGAGAGAGGGGGTGGGGAACAGTGAGAGTCAGGGGAGAGGGGAAGGAGAGGGGGGGTGGAGAAGGAGGGATGGGGTGGGGAACAGTGAGAGGCAGGGGAGAGGGGGTGGAGAAGGAGGGATGGGGTGGGGAACAGTGAGAGTCAGGGGAGAGGGGAAGGAGAGAGGGGGGTGGGGAACAGTGAGAGTCAGGGGCGAGGGGAAGGAGAGGGGGGTGGAGAAGGAGGGATGGGGTGGGGAACAGTGAGAGTCGGGGAGAGGGGAAGGAGAGAGGGGCTGGGGAACAGTGAGAGTCAGGGGAGAGGGGAAGGAGGGGGGGTGGAGAAGGAGGGATGGGGTGGGGAACAGTGAGAGGCAGGGGAGAGGGGGTGGAGAAGGAGGGATGGGGTGGGGAACAGTGAGAGTCAGGGGAGAGGGGAAGGAGAGAGGGGGTGGGGAACAGTGAGAGTCAGGGGCGAGGGGAAGGAGAGGGGGGGTGGAGAAGGAGGGATGGAGTGGGGAACAGTGAGAGTCGGGGAGAGGGGAAGGAGAGAGGGGCTGGGGAACAGTGAGAGTCAGGGGAGAGGGGAAGGAGGGGTGGGTGGAGGAGGGATGGGGTGGTGGGGAACAGTGAGAGTCAGGGGAGAGGGGAAGGAGAGAGGGGGTGGGGAACAGTGAGAGTCAGGGGAGAGGGGAAGGTGAGGGGGGGTGGAGAAGGAGGGATGGGGTGGGGAACAGTGAGAGGCAGGGGAGAGGGGGTGGAGAAGGAGGGATGGGGTGGGGAACAGTGAGAGTCAGGGGAGAGGGGAAGGAGAGAGGGGGTGGGGAACAGTGAGAGTCAGGGGCGAGGGGAAGGAGAGGGGGGTGGAGAAGGAGGGATGGGGTGGGGAACAGTGAGAGTCGGGGAGAGGGGAAGGAGAGAGGGGCTGGGGAACAGTGAGAGTCAGGGGAGAGGGGAAGGAGGGGGGGTGGAGAAGGAGGGATGGGGTGGGGAACAGTGAGAGGCAGGGGAGAGGGGGTGGAGAAGGAGGGATGGGGTGGGGAACAGTGAGAGTCAGGGGAGAGGGGAAGGAGAGAGGGGGTGGGGAACAGTGAGAGTCAGGGGCGAGGGAAGGAGAGGGGGGGTGGAGAAGGAGGGATGGAGTGGGGAACAGTGAGAGTCGGGGAGAGGGGAAGGAGAGAGGGGCTGGGGAACAGTGAGAGTCAGGGGAGAGGGGAAGGAGGGGGGGGTGGAGAAGGAGGGATGGGGTGGGGAACAGTGAGAGTCAGGGGAGAGGGGAAGGAGGGATGGGGTGGGGAACAGTGAGAGTCGGGGAGAGGGGAAGGAGAGAGGGGCTGGGGAACAGTGAGAGTCAGGGGAGAGGGGAAGGAGGGGGGGGTGGAGAAGGAGGGATGGGGTGGGGAACAGTGAGAGGCAGGGGAGAGGGGGTGGAGAAGGAGGGATGGGGTGGGGAACAGTGAGAGTCAGGGGAGAGGGGAAGGAGAGAGGGGGTGGGGAACAGTGAGAGTCAGGGGCGAGGGGAAGGAGAGGGGGGGTGGAGAAGGAGGGATGGGGTGGGGAACAGTGAGAGTCGGGGAGAGGGGAAGGAGAGAGGGGCTGGGGAACAGTGAGAGTCAGGGGAGAGGGGAAGGAGGGGGGGGTGGAGAAGGAGGGATGGGGTGGGGAACAGTGAGAGTCAGGGGAGAGGGGAAGGAGAGAGGGGGTGGGGAACAGTGAGAGTCATGGGAGAGGGGAAGGAGAGAGGGGGTGGGGAACAGTGAGAGTCAGGGGAGAGGGGAAGGAGAGAGGGGGTGGAGAACAGTGAGAGTCAGGGGAGAGGGGAAGGAGAGAGGGGGTGGGGAACAGTGAGAGTCAGGGGAGAGGGGAAGGAGAGAGGGGGTGGGGAACAGTGAGAGTCAGGGGAGAGGGGAAGGAGGAGTGGTGGAGAAGGAGGGATGGGGTGGGGAACAGTGAGAGGCAGGGGAGAGGGGAAGGAGAGGGGGGGTGGAGAAGGAGGGATGGGGTGGGGAACAGTGAGAGGCTGGGAGAGGGGAAGGACAGAGGGGGTGGAGAAGGAGAGATGGAGTGGGGAACAGTGAGAGTCAGGGGAGAGGGGGTAGAGAAGGAGGGATGGGGTGGGGAACAGTCAGAGTCAGGGGAGAGGGGAAGGAGGGGGGGTGGAGAAGGAGGGATGGGGTGGGGAACAGTCGGAGGCAGGGTAGAGGGGAAGGAGAGGGGGGGTGGGGAACAGTGAGAGGCAGGGGAGAGGGGAAGGAGGGGGGGTGGAGAAGGAGGGATGGGGTGGGGAACAGTGAGAAGCAGGGGAGAGGGGGTGGAGAAGGAGGGATGGGGTGGGGAACAGTGAGAGTCAGGGGAGAGGGGAAGGAGAGAGGGGCTGGGGAACAGTGAGAGTCAGGGGAGAGGGGAAGGAGGGGGGGTGGAGAAGGAGGGATGGGGTGGGGAACAGTGAGAGGCAGGGGAGAGGGGGTGGAGAAGGAGGGATGGGGTGGGGAACAGTGAGAGTCAGGGGAGAGGGGAAGGAGAGAGGGGGTGGGGAACAGTGAGAGTCAGGGGCGAGGGGAAGGAGAGGGGGGGTGGAGAAGGAGGGATGGAGTGGGGAACAGTGAGAGTCGGGGAGAGGGGAAGGAGAGAGGGGCTGGGGAACAGTGAGAGTCAGGGGAGAGGGGAAGGAGGGGGGGTGGAGAAGGAGGGATGGGGTGGGGAACAGTGAGAGTCAGGGGAGAGGGGAAGGAGGGATGGGGTGGGGAACAGTGAGAGTCGGGGAGAGGGGAAGGAGAGAGGGGCTGGGGAACAGTGAGAGTCAGGTGAGAGGGGAAGGAGGGGGGGGTGGAGAAGGAGGGATGGGGTGGGGAACAGTGAGAGGCAGGGGAGAGGGGGTGGAGAAGGAGGGATGGGGTGGGGAACAGTGAGAGTCAGGGGAGAGGGGAAGGAGAGAGGGGGTGGGGAACAGTGAGAGTCAGGGGCGAGGGGAAGGAGAGGGGGGGTGGAGAAGGAGGGATGGGGTGGGGAACAGTGAGAGTCGGGGAGAGGGGAAGGAGAGAGGGGCTGGGGAACAGTGAGAGTCAGGGGAGAGGGGAAGGAGGGGGGGGTGGAGGAGGAGGGATGGGGTGGGGAACAGTGAGAGTCAGGGGAGAGGGGAAGGAGAGAGGGGGTGGGGAACAGTGAGAGTCATGGGAGAGGGGAAGGAGAGAGGGGGTGGGGAACAGTGAGAGTCAGGGGAGAGGGGAAGGAGAGAGGGGGTGGAGAACAGTGAGAGTCAGGGGAGAGGGGAAGGAGAGAGGGGGTGGGGAATAGTGAGAGTCAGGGGAGAGGGGAAGGAGAGAGGGGGTGGGGAACAGTGAGAGTCAGGGGAGAGGGGAAGGAGGAGTGGTGGAGAAGGAGGGATGGGGTGGGGAAAAGTGAGAGGCAGGGGAGAGGGGAAGGAGAGGGGGGGTGGAGAAGGAGGGATGGGGTGGGGAACAGTGAGAGGCTGGGGAGAGGGGAAGGACAGAGGGGGTGGAGAAGGAGAGATGGAGTGGGGAACAGTGAGAGTCAGGGGAGAGGGGGTAGAGAAGGAGGGATGGGGTGGGGAACAGTCAGAGTCAGGGGAGAGGGGAAGGAGGGGGGGTTGAGAAGGAGGGATGGGGTGGGGAACAGTCGGAGGCAGGGTAGAGGGGAAGGAGAGGGGGGGTGGGGAACAGTGAGAGGCAGGGGAGAGGGGAAGGAGGGGGGGTGGAGAAGGAGGGATGGGGTGGGGAACAGTGAGAAGCAGGGGAGAGGGGGTGGAGAAGGAGGGATGGGGTGGGGAACAGTGAGAGTCAGGGGAGAGGGGAAGGAGAGAGGGGGTGGGGAACAGTGAGAGTCAGGGGAGAGGGGAAGGAGGGGGGGGTGGAGAAGGAGGGATGGGGTGGGGAACAGTGAGAGGCAGGGGAGAGGGGGTGGAGAAGGAGGGATGGGGTGGGGAACAGTGAGAGTCAGGGGAGAGGGGAAGGAGAGAGGGGCTGGGGAACAGTGAGTCAGGGGAGAGGGGAAGGAGGGGGGGTGGAGAAGGAGGGATGGGGTGGGGAACAGTGAGAGTCAGGGGAGAGGGGAAGGAGAGAGGGGGTGGGGAACAGTGAGAGTCAGGGGAGAGGGGAAGGAGAGCGGGGGTGGGGAACAGTGAGAGTCAGGGGAGAGGGGAAGGAGAGAGGGGGTGGGGAACAGTGAGAGTTATGGGAGAGGGGAAGGAGAGAGGGGGTGGGGAACAGTGAGAGTCAGGGGAGAGGGGAAGGAGAGAGGGGGTGGGGAACAGTGAGAGTCAGGGGAGAGGGGAAGGAGAGAGGGGGTGGGGAACAGTGAGTCAGGGGAGAGGGGAAGGAGGGGGGGTGGAGAAGGAGGGATGGGGTGGGGAACAGTGAGAGTCAGGGGAGAGGGGAAGGAGAGAGGGGGTGGGGAACAGTGAGAGACACGGGAGAGGGGAAGGAGAGCGGGGGTGGGGAACAGTGAGAGTCAGGGGAGAGGGGAAGGAGAGAGGGGGTGGGGAACAGTGAGAGTCATGGGAGAGGGGAAGGAGAGAGGGGGTGGGGAACAGTGAGAGTCAGGGGAGAGGGGAAGGAGAGAGGGGGTGGGGAACAGTGAGAGTCAGGGGAGAGGGGAAGGAGAGAGGGGGTGGGGAACAGTGAGAGTCAGGGGAGAGGGGAAGGAGGGGGGGTGGAGAAGGAGGGATGGGGTGGGGAACAGTGAGAGTCAGGGGAGAGGGGAAGGAGAGAGGGGGTGGGGAACAGTGAGAGTCATGGGAGAGGGGAAGGAGAGAGGGGGTGGGGAACAGTGAGAGTCAGGGGAGAGGGGAAGGAGAGAGGGGGTGGAGAACAGTGAGAGTCAGGGGAGAGGGGAAGGAGAGAGGGGGTGGGGAACAGTGAGAGTCAGGGGAGAGGGGAAGGAGAGAGGGGGTGGGGAACAGTGAGAGTCAGGGGAGAGGGGAAGGAGGAGTGGTGGAGAAGGAGGGATGGGGTGGGGAACAGTGAGAGGCAGGGGAGAGGGGAAGGAGAGGGGGGGTGGAGAAGGAGGGATGGGGTGGGGAACAGTGAGAGGCTGGGGAGAGGGGAAGGACAGAGGGGGTGGAGAAGGAGAGATGGAGTGGGGAACAGTGAGAGTCAGGGGAGAGGGGGTAGAGAAGGAGGGATGGGGTGGGGAACAGTCAGAGTCAGGGGAGAGGGGAAGGAGGGGGGGGTGGAGAAGGAGGGATGGGGTGGGGAACAGTCGGAGGCAGGGTAGAGGGGAAGGAGAGGGGGGGTGGGGAACAGTGAGAGGCAGGGGAGAGGGGAAGGAGGGGGGGTGGAGAAGGAGGGATGGGGTGGGGAACAGTGAGAAGCAGGGGAGAGGGGGTGGAGAAGGAGGGATGGGGTGGGGAACAGTGAGAGTCAGGGGAGAGGGGAAGGAGAGAGGGGGTGGGGAACAGTGAGAGTCAGGGGAGAGGGGAAGGAGGGGGGGTGGAGAAGGAGGGATGGGGTGGGGAACAGTGAGAGTCAGGGGAGAGGGGAAGGAGAGAGGGGGTGGGGAACAGTGAGAGTCAGGGGAGATGGGAAGGAGAGCGGGGGGTGGGGAACAGTGAGAGTCAGGGGAGAGGGGAAGGAGAGAGGGGGTGGGGAACAGTGAGAGTCATGGGAGAGGGGAAGGAGAGAGGGGGTGGGGAACAGTGAGAGTCAGGGGAGAGGGGAAGGAGAGAGGGGGTGGGGAACAGTGAGAGTCAGGGGAGAGGGGAAGGAGAGAGGGGGTGGGGAACAGTGAGAGTCAGGGGAGAGGGGAAGGAGGGGGGGTGGAGAAGGAGGGATGGGGTTGGGAACAGTGAGAGTCAGGGGAGAGGGGAAGGAGAGAGGGGGTGGGGAACAGTGAGAGACAGGGGAGAGGGGAAGGAGAGCGGGGGTGGGGAACAGTGAGAGTCAGGGGAGAGGGGAAGGAGAGAGGGGGTGGGGAACAGTGAGAGTCATGGGAGAGGGGAAGGAGAGAGGGGGTGGGGAACAGTGAGAGTCAGGGGAGAGGGGAAGGAGAGGGGGGGTGGAGAAGGAGGGATGGGGTGGGGAACAGTGAGAGGCAGGGGAGAGGGGGTGGAGAAGGAGGGATGGGGTGGGGAACAGTGAGAGTCAGGGGAGAGGGGAAGGAGAGAGGGTGTGGGGAACAGTGAGAGTCAGGGGCGAGGGGAAGGAGAGGGGGGTGGAGAAGGAGGGATGGGGTGGGGAACAGTGAGAGTCGGGGAGAGGGGAAGGAGAGAGGGGCTGGGGAACAGTGAGAGTCAGGGGAGAGGGGAAGGAGGGGGGGTGGAGAAGGAGGGATGGGGTGGGGAACAGTGAGAGGCAGGGGAGAGGGGGTGGAGAAGGAGGGATGGGGTGGGGAACAGTGAGAGTCAGGGGAGAGGGGAAGGAGAGAGGGGGTGGGGAACAGTGAGAGTCAGGGGCGAGGGGAAGGAGAGGGGGGGTGGAGAAGGAGGGATGGAGTGGGGAACAGTGAGAGTCGGGGAGAGGGGAAGGAGAGAGGGGCTGGGGAACAGTGAGAGTCCGGGGAGAGGGGAAGGAGGGGGGGGTGGAGGAGGGATGGGGTGGGGAACAGTGAGAGTCAGGGGAGAGGGGAAGGAGAGAGGGGGTGGGGAACAGTGAGAGTCAGGGGAGAGGGGAAGGTGAGGGGGGGTGGAGAAGGAGGGATGGGGTGGGGAACAGTGAGAGGCAGGGGAGAGGGGGTGGAGAAGGAGGGATGGGGTGGGGAACAGTGAGAGTCAGGGGAGAGGGGAAGGAGAGAGGGGGTGGGGAACAGTGAGAGTCAGGGGCGAGGGGAAGGAGAGGGGGGTGGAGAAGGAGGGATGGGGTGGGGAACAGTGAGAGTCGGGGAGAGGGGAAGGAGAGAGGGGCTGGGGAACAGTGAGAGTCAGGGGAGAGGGGAAGGAGGGGGGGTGGAGAAGGAGGGATGGGGTGGGGAACAGTGAGAGGCAGGGGAGAGGGGGTGGAGAAGGAGGGATGGGGTGGGGAACAGTGAGAGTCAGGGGAGAGGGGAAGGAGAGAGGGGGTGGGGAACAGTGAGAGTCAGGGGCGAGGGGAAGGAGAGGGGGGGTGGAGAAGGAGGGATGGAGTGGGGAACAGTGAGAGTCGGGGAGAGGGGAAGGAGAGAGGGGCTGGGGAACAGTGAGAGTCAGGGGAGAGGGGAAGGAGGGGGGGGTGGAGAAGGAGGGATGGGGTGGGGAACAGTGAGAGTCAGGGGAGAGGGGAAGGAGGGATGGGGTGGGGAACATTGAGAGTCGGGGAGAGGGGAAGGAGAGAGGGGCTGGGGAACAGTGAGAGTCAGGGGAGAGGGGAAGGAGGGGGGGTGGAGAAGGAGGGATGGGGTGGGGAACAGTGAAAGTCAGGGGAGAGGGGAAGGAGAGAGGGGGTGGGGAACAGTGAGAGTCATGGGAGAGGGGAAGGAGAGAGGGGGTGGGGAACAGTGAGAGTCAGGGGAGAGGGGAAGGAGAGAGGGGGTGGAGAACAGTGAGAGTCAGGGGAGAGGGGAAGGAGAGAGGGGGTGGGGAACAGTGAGAGTCAGGGGAGAGGGGAAGGAGAGAGGGGGTGGGGAACAGTGAGAGTCAGGGGAGAGGGGAAGGAGGAGTGGTGGAGAAGGAGGGATGGGGTGGGGAACAGTGAGAGGCAGGGGAGAGGGGAAGGAGAGGGGGGGTGGAGAAGGAGGGATGGGGTGGGGAACAGTGAGAGGCTGGGGAGAGGGGAAGGACAGAGGGGGTGGAGAAGGAGAGATGGAGTGGGGAACAGTGAGAGTCAGGGGAGAGGGGGTAGAGAAGGAGGGATGGGGTGGGGAACAGTCAGAGTCAGGGGAGAGGGGAAGGAGGGGGGGTGGAGAAGGAGGGATGGGGTGGGGAACAGTCGGAGGCAGGGTAGAGGGGAAGGAGAGGGGGGGTGGGGAACAGTGAGAGGCAGGGGAGAGGGGAAGGAGGGGGGGTGGAGAAGGAGGGATGGGGTGGGGAACAGTGAGAAGCAGGGGAGAGGGGGTGGAGAAGGAGGGATGGGGTGGGGAACAGTGAGAGTCAGGGGAGAGGGGAAGGAGAGAGGGGGTGGGGAACAGTGAGAGTCAGGGGAGAGGGGAAGGAGGGGGGGGTGGAGAAGGAGGGATGGGGTGGGGAACAGTGAGAGGCAGGGGAGAGGGGGTGGAGAAGGAGGGATGGGGTGGGGAACAGTGAGAGTCAGGGGAGAGGGGAAAGAGAGAGGGGCTGGGGAACAGTGAGTCAGGGGAGAGGGGAAGGAGGGGGGGTGGAGAAGGAGGGATGGGGTGGGGAACAGTGAGAGTCAGGGGAGAGGGGAAGGAGAGAGGGGGTGGGGAACAGTGAGAGTCAGGGGAGAGGGGAAGGAGAGCGGGGGTGGGGAACAGTGAGAGTCAGGGGAGAGGGGAAGGAGAGAGGGGGTGGGGAACAGTGAGAGTCATGGGAGAGGGGAAGGAGAGAGGGGGTGGGGAACAGTGAGAGTCAGGGGAGAGGGGAAGGAGGAGAGGGGGTGGGGAACAGTGAGAGTCAGGGGAGAGGGGAAGGAGAGAGGGGGTGGGGAACAGTGAGAGTCAGGGGAGAGGGGGAAGGAGGGGGGGTGGAGAAGGAGGGATGGGGTGGGGGAACAGTGAGAGTCAGGGGAGAGGGGAAGGAGAGAGGGGGTGGGGAACAGTGAGAGACAGGGGAGAGGGGAAGGAGAGCGGGGGTGGGGGAACTGTGAGAGTCAGGGGAGAGGGGAAGGAGAGAGGGGGTGGGGAACAGTGAGAGTCAGGGGAGAGGGGAAGGAGAGAGGGGGTGGGGAACAGTGAGAGTCAGGGGAGAGGGGAAGGAGAGAGGGGGGTGGGGAACAGTGAGAGTCAGGGGAGAGGGGAAGGAGAGAGGGGGTGGGAACAGTGAGAGTCAGGGGAGAGGGGAAGGAGGGGGGGGTGGAGAAGGAGGGATGGTGTGGGGAACAGTGAGAGTCAGGGGAGAGGGGAAGGAGAGAGGGGGTGGGGAACAGTGAGAGTCATGGGAGAGGGGAAGGAGAGAGGGGGTGGGGAACAGTGAGAGTCAGGGGAGAGGGGAAGGAGAGAGGGGGTGCAGAACAGTGAGAGTCAGGGGAGAGGTGAAGGAGAGAGGGGGTGGGGAACAGTGAGAGTCAGGGAGAGGGGAAGGAGAGAGGGGGTGGGGAACAGTGAGAGTCAGGGGAGAGGGGAAGGAGGAGTGGTGGAGAAGGAGGGATGGGTGGGGAACAGTGAGAGGCAGGGGAGAGGGGAAGGAGAGGGGGGGTGGAGAAGGAGGGATGGGGTGGGGAACAGTGAGAGGCTGGGGAGAGGGGAAGGACAGAGGGGGTGAGAAGGAGAGATGGAGTGGGGAACAGTGAGAGTCAGGGGAGAGGGGGTAGAGAAGGAGGGATGGGGTGGGGAACAGTCAGAGTCAGGGGAGAGGGAAGGAGGGGGGGTGGAGAAGGAGGGATGGGGTGGGGAACAGTCGGAGGCAGGGTAGAGGGGAAGGAGATGGGGGGTGGGGAACAGTGAGAGGCAGGGGAGAGGGGAAGGAGGGGGGGTGGAGAAGGAGGGATGGGGTGGGGAACAGTGAGAAGCAGGGGAGAGGGGGTGGAGAAGGAGGGATGGGGTGGGGAACAGTGAGAGTCAGGGGAGAGGGGAAGGAGAGAGGGGGTGGGGAACAGTGAGAGTCAGGGGAGAGGGGGAAGGAGGGGGGGGTGGAGAAGGAGGGATGGGGTGGGGAACAGTGAGAGGCAGGGGAGAGGGGGTGGAGAAGGAGGGATGGGGTGGGGAACAGTGAGAGTCAGGGGAGAGGGGAAGGAGAGAGGGGCTGGGGAACAGTGAGTCAGGGAGAGGGGAAGGAGGGGGGGTGGAGAAGGAGGGATGGGGTGGGGAACAGTGAGAGTCAGGGGAGAGGGGAAGGAGAGAGGGGGTGGGGAACAGTGAGAGTCAGGGGAGATGGGAAGGAGAGCGGGGGTGGGGAACAGTGAGAGTCAGGGGAGAGGGGAAGGAGAGAGGGGGTGGGGAACAGTGAGAGTCATGGGAGAGGGGAAGGAGAGAGGGGGTGGGAACAGTGAGAGTCAGGGGAGAGGGGAAGGAGAGAGGGGGGTGGGGAACAGTGAGAGTCAGGGGAGAGGGAAGGAGAGAGGGGGTGGGGAACAGTGAGAGTCAGGGGAGAGGGGAAGGAGGGGGGGTGGAGAAGGAGGGATGGGGTGGGGAACAGTGAGAGTCAGGGGAGAGGGGAAGGAGAGAGGGGGTGGGGAACAGTGAGAGACAGGGGGAGAGGGGAAGGAGAGCGGGGGTGGGGAACAGTGAGAGTCAGGGGAGAGGGGAAGGAGAGAGGGGGTGGGGAACAGTGAGAGTCATGGGAGAGGGGAAGGAGAGAGGGGGTGGGGAACAGTGAGAGTCAGGGGAGAGGGGAAGGAGAGGGGGGGTGGAGAAGGAGGGATGGGGTGGGGAACAGTGAGAGGCAGGGGAGAGGGGGTGGAGAAGGAGGGATGGGGTGGGGAACAGTGAGAGTCAGGGGAGAGGGGAAGGAGAGAGGGGGTGGGGAACAGTGAGAGTCAGGGGCGAGGGGAAGGAGAGGGGGGTGGAGAAGGAGGGATGGGGTGGGGAACAGTGAGAGTCGGGGAGAGGGGAAGGAGAGAGGGGCTGGGGAACAGTGAGAGTCAGGGGAGAGGGGAAGGAGGGGGGGTGGAGAAGGAGGGATGGGGTGGGGAACAGTGAGAGGCAGGGGAGAGGGGGTGGAGAAGGAGGGATGGGGTGGGGAACAGTGAGAGTCAGGGGAGAGGGGAAGGAGAGAGGGGGTGGGGAACAGTGAGAGTCAGGGGCGAGGGGAAGGAGAGGGGGGGTGGAGAAGGAGGGATGGAGTGGGGAACAGTGAGAGTCGGGGAGAGGGGAAGGAGAGAGGTGCTGGGGAACAGTGAGAGTCAGGGGAGAGGGGAAGGAGGGGGGGGGTGGAGGAGGGATGGGTGTGGGGAACAGTGAGAGTCAGGGAGAGGGGAAGGAGAGAGGGGGTGGGGAACAGTGAGAGTCAGGGGAGAGGGGGAAGGTGAGGGGGGGTGGAGAAGGAGGGATGGGGTGGGGAACAGTGAGAGGCAGGGGAGAGGGGGTGGAGAAGGAGGGATGGGGTGGGGAACAGTGAGAGTCAGGGGAGAGGGGAAGGAGAGAGGGGGTGGGGAACAGTGAGAGTCAGGGGCGAGGGGAAGGAGAGGGGGGTGGAGAAGGAGGGATGGGGTGGGGAACAGTGAGAGTCGGGGAGAGGGGAAGGAGAGAGGGGCTGGGGAACAGTGAGAGTCAGGGGAGAGGGGAAGGAGGGGGGGTGGAGAAGGAGGGATGGGGTGGGGAACAGTGAGAGGCAGGGGAGAGGGGGTGGAGAAGGAGGGATGGGGTGGGGAACAGTGAGAGTCAGGGGAGAGGGGAAGGAGAGAGGGGGTGGGGAACAGTGAGAGTCAGGGGCGAGGGGAAGGAGAGGGGGGGGTGGAGAAGGAGGGATGGAGTGGGGAACAGTGAGAGTCGGGGAGAGGGGAAGGAGAGAGGGCTGGGGAACAGTGAGAGTCAGGGGAGAGGGGAAGGAGGGGAGGGTGGAGAAGGAGGGATGGGGTGGGAACAGTGAGAGTCAGGGGAGAGGGGAAGGAGGGATGGGGTGGGGAACATTGAGAGTCGGGGAGAGGGGAAGGAGAGAGGGGCTGGGAACAGTGAGAGTCAGGGGAGAGGGGAAGGAGGGGGGGGTGGAGAAGGAGGGATGGGGTGGGGAACAGTGAGAGGCAGGGGAGAGGGGGGTGGAGAAGGAGGGATGGGGTGGGGAACAGTGAGAGTCAGGGGAGAGGGGAAGGAGAGAGGGGGTGGGGAACAGTGAGAGTCAGGGGCGAGGGGAAGGAGAGGGGGGGTGGAGAAGGAGGGATGGGGTGGGGAACAGTGAGAGTCGGGGAGAGGGGAAGGAGAGAGGGGCTGGGGAACAGTGAGAGTCAGGGGAGAGGGGAAGGAGGGGGGGTGGAGAAGGAGGGATGGGGTGGGGAACAGTGAGAGTGAGGGGAGAGGGGAAGGAGAGAGGGGGTGGGGAACAGTGAGAGTCATGGGAGAGGGGAAGGAGAGAGGGGGTGGGGAACAGTGAGAGTCAGGGGAGAGGGGAAGGAGAGAGGGGGTGGAGAACAGTGAGAGTCAGGGGAGAGGGGAAGGAGAGAGGGGGTGGGGAACAGTGAGAGTCAGGGGAGAGGGGAAGGAGAGAGGGGGTGGGGAACAGTGAGAGTCAGGGGAGAGGGGAAGGAGGAGTGGTGGAGAAGGAGGGATGGGGTGGGGAACAGTGAGAGGCAGGGGAGAGGGGAAGGAGAGGGGGGGGTGGAGAAGGAGGGATGGGGTGGGGAACAGTGAGAGGCTGGGGAGAGGGGAAGGACAGAGGGGGTGGAGAAGGAGAGATGGAGTGGGGAACAGTGAGAGTCAGGGGAGAGGGGGTAGAGAAGGAGGGATGGGGTGGGGAACAGTCAGAGTCAGGGGAGAGGGGAAGGAGGGGGGGTGGAGAAGGAGGGATGGGGTGGGGAACAGTCGGAGGCAGGGTAGAGGGGAAGGAGAGGGGGGGTGGGGAACAGTGAGAGGCAGGGGAGAGGGGAAGGAGGGGGGGTGGAGAAGGAGGGATGGGGTGGGGAACAGTGAGAAGCAGGGGAGAGGGGGTGGAGAAGGAGGGATGGGGTGGGGAACAGTGAGAGTCAGGGGAGAGGGAAGGAGAGAGGGGGTGGGGAACAGTGAGAGTCAGGGGAGAGGGGAAGGAGGGGGGGGTGGAGAAGGAGGGATGGGGTGGGGAACAGTGAGAGGCAGGGGAGAGGGGGTGGAGAAGGAGGGATGGGGTGGGGAACAGTGAGAGTCAGGGGGAGAGGGGAAGGAGAGAGGGGCTGGGAACAGTGAGAGTCAGGGGAGAGGGGAAGGAGGGGGGGTGGAGAAGGAGGGATGGGGTGGGGAACAGTGAGAGGCAGGGGAGAGGGGGTGGAGAAGGAGGGATGGGGTGGGGAACAGTGAGAGTCAGGGGAGAGGGGAAGGAGAGAGGGGGTGGGGAACAGTGAGAGTCAGGGGCGAGGGGAAGGAGAGGGGGGGTGGAGAAGGAGGGATGGAGTGGGGAACAGTGAGAGTCGGGGAGAGGGGAAGGAGAGAGGGGCTGGGGAACAGTGAGAGTCAGGGGAGAGGGGAAGGAGGGGGGGGTGGAGAAGGAGGGATGGGGTGGGGAACAGTGAGAGTCAGGGAGAGGGGAAGGAGGGATGGGGTGGGGGAACAGTGAGAGTCGGGGAGAGGGGAAGGAGAGAGGGGCTGGGGAACAGTGAGAGTCAGGTGAGAGGGAAGGAGGGGGGGGTGGAGAAGGAGGGATGGGGTGGGGAACAGTGAGAGGCAGGGGAGAGGGGGTGGAGAAGGAGGGATGGGGTGGGGAACAGTGAGAGTCAGGGGAGAGGGGAAGGAGAGAGGGGGTGGGGAACAGTGAGAGTCAGGGGCGAGGGGAAGGAGAGGGGGGGTGGAGAAGGAGGGATGGGGTGGGGAACAGTGAGAGTCGGGGAGAGGGGAAGGAGAGAGGGGCTGGGGAACAGTGAGAGTCAGGGGAGAGGGGAAGGAGGGGGGGGTGGAGGAGGAGGGATGGGGTGGGGAACAGTGAGAGTCAGGGGAGAGGGGAAGGAGAGAGGGGGTGGGGAACAGTGAGAGTCATGGGAGAGGGGAAGGAGAGAGGGGGTGGGGAACAGTGAGAGTCAGGGGAGAGGGGAAGGAGAGAGGGGGTGGAGAACAGTGAGAGTCAGGGGAGAGGGGAAGGAGAGAGGGGTGGGGAATAGTGAGAGTCAGGGGAGAGGGGAAGGAGAGAGGGGGTGGGGAACAGTGAGAGTCAGGGAGAGGGGAAGGAGGAGTGGTGGAGAAGGAGGGATGGGGTGGGGAAAAGTGAGAGGCAGGGGAGAGGGGAAGGAGAGGGGGGGTGGAGAAGGAGGGATGGGGTGGGGAACAGTGAGAGGCTGGGGAGAGGGGAAGGACAGAGGGGGTGGAGAAGGAGAGATGGAGTGGGGAACAGTGAGAGTCAGGGGAGAGGGGGTAGAGAAGGAGGGATGGGGTGGGAACAGTCAGAGTCAGGGGAGAGGGGAAGGAGGGGGGGTTGAGAAGGAGGGATGGGGTGGGGAACAGTCGGAGGCAGGGTAGAGGGGAAGGAGAGGGGGGGTGGGGAACAGTGAGAGGCAGGGGAGAGGGAAGGAGGGGGGGTGGAGAAGGAGGGATGGGGTGGGGAACAGTGAGAAGCAGGGGAGAGGGGGTGGAGAAGGAGGGATGGGGTGGGGAACAGTGAGAGTCAGGGGAGAGGGAAGGAGAGAGGGGGTGGGGAACAGTGAGAGTCAGGGGAGAGGGGAAGGAGGGGGGGGGTGGAGAAGGAGGGATGGGGTGGGGAACAGTGAGAGGCAGGGGAGAGGGGGTGGAGAAGGAGGGATGGGGTGGGGAACAGTGAGAGTCAGGGGAGAGGGGAAGGAGAGAGGGGCTGGGGAACAGTGAGTCAGGGGAGAGGGGAAGGAGGGGGGGTGGAGAAGGAGGGATGGGGTGGGGGAACAGTGAGAGTCAGGGGAGAGGGGAAGGAGAGAGGGGGTGGGGAACAGTGAGAGTCAGGGGAGAGGGGAAGGAGAGCGGGGGTGGGGAACAGTGAGAGTCAGGGAGAGGGGAAGGAGAGAGGGGGTGGGGAACAGTGAGAGTTATGGGAGAGGGGAAGGAGAGAGGGGGTGGGGAACAGTGAGAGTCAGGGGAGAGGGGAAGGAGAGAGGGGGTGGGGAACAGTGAGAGTCAGGGGAGAGGGGAAGGAGAGAGGGGGTGGGGAACAGTGAGTCAGGGGAGAGGGGAAGGAGGGGGGGTGGAGAAGGAGGGATGGGGTGGGGAACAGTGAGAGTCAGGGGAGAGGGGAAGGAGAGAGGGGGTGGGGAACAGTGAGAGACAGGGGAGAGGGGAAGGAGAGCGGGGGTGGGGAACAGTGAGAGTCAGGGGAGAGGGGAAGGAGAGAGGGGGTGGGGAACAGTGAGAGTCATGGGAGAGGGGAAGGAGAGAGGGGGTGGGGAAACAGTGAGAGTCAGGGGAGAGGGGAAGGAGAGAGGGGGTGGGGAACAGTGAGAGTCAGGGGAGAGGGGAAGGAGAGAGGGGGTGGGGAACAGTGAGAGTCAGGGTAGAGGGGGAAGGAGGGGGGGTGGAGAAGGAGGGATGGGGTGGGGAACAGTGAGAGTCAGGGGAGAGGGGAAGGAGAGAGGGGGTGGGGAACAGTGAGAGTCATGGGAGAGGGGAAGGAGAGAGGGGGTGGGGAACAGTGAGAGTCAGGGGAGAGGGGAAGGAGAGAGGGGGTGGAGAACAGTGAGAGTCAGGGGAGAGGGGAAGGAGAGAGGGGGTGGGGAACAGTGAGAGTCAGGGGAGAGGGGAAGGAGAGAGGGGGTGGGGAACAGTGAGAGTCAGGGGAGAGGGGAAGGAGGAGTGGTGGAGAAGGAGGGATGGGGTGGGGAACAGTGAGAGGCAGGGGAGAGGGGAAGGAGAGGGGGGGTGGAGAAGGAGGGATGGGGTGGGGAACAGTGAGAGGCTGGGGAGAGGGGAAGGACAGAGGGGGTGGAGAAGGAGAGATGGAGTGGGGAACAGTGAGAGTCAGGGGAGAGGGGGTAGAGAAGGAGGGATGGGGTGGGGAACAGTCAGAGTCAGGGGAGAGGGGAAGGAGGGGGGGTGGAGAAGGAGGGATGGGGTGGGGAACAGTCGGAGGCAGGGTAGAGGGGAAGGAGAGGGGGGGTGGGGAACAGTGAGAGGCAGGGGAGAGGGGAAGGAGGGGGGGTGGAGAAGGAGGGATGGGGTGGGGAACAGTGAGAAGCAGGGGAGAGGGGGTGGAGAAGGAGGGATGGGTGGGGAACAGTGAGAGTCAGGGGAGAGGGGAAGGAGAGAGGGGGTGGGGAACAGTGAGAGTCAGGGGAGAGGGGAAGGAGGGGGGGTGGAGAAGGAGGGATGGGGTGGGGAACAGTGAGAGTCAGGGGAGAGGGGAAGGAGAGAGGGGGTGGGGAACAGTGAGAGTCAGGGGAGATGGGAAGGAGAGCGGGGGTGGGGAACAGTGAGAGTCAGGGGAGAGGGGAAGGAGAGAGGGGGTGGGGAACAGTGAGAGTCATGGGAGAGGGGAAGGAGAGAGGGGGTGGGGAACAGTGAGAGTCAGGGGAGAGGGGAAGGAGAGAGGGGGTGGGGAACAGTGAGAGTCAGGGGAGAGGGGAAGGAGAGAGGGGGTGGGGAACAGTGAGAGTCAGGGGAGAGGGGAAGGAGGGGGGGTGGAGAAGGAGGGATGGGGTTGGGAACAGTGAGAGTCAGGGGAGAGGGGAAGGAGAGAGGGGGTGGGGAACAGTGAGAGACAGGGGAGAGGGGAAGGAGAGCGGGGGTGGGGAACAGTGAGAGTCAGGGGAGAGGGGAAGGAGAGAGGGGGTGGGGAACAGTGAGAGTCATGGGAGAGGGAAGGAGAGAGGGGGTGGGGAACAGTGAGAGTCAGGGGAGAGGGGAAGGAGAGGGGGGGTGGAGAAGGAGGGATGGGGTGGGGGAACAGTGAGAGGCAGGGGAGAGGGGGTGGAGAAGGAGGGATGGGGTGGGGAACAGTGAGAGTCAGGGAGAGGGGAAGGAGAGAGGGTGTGGGGAACAGTGAGAGTCAGGGGCGAGGGGAAGGAGAGGGGGGTGGAGAAGGAGGGATGGGGTGGGGGAACAGTGAGAGTCGGGGAGAGGGGAAGGAGAGAGGGGCTGGGGAACAGTGAGAGTCAGGGGAGAGGGGAAGGAGGGGGGGTGGAGAAGGAGGGATGGGGTGGGGAATAGTGAGAGGCAGGGGAGAGGGGGTGGAGAAGGAGGGATGGGGTGGGGAACAGTGAGAGTCAGGGGAGAGGGGAAGGAGAGAGGGGGTGGGGAACAGTGAGAGTCAGGGGCGAGGGGAAGGAGAGGGGGGGTGGAGAAGAGGGATGGAGTGGGGAACAGTGAGAGTCGGGGAGAGGGGAAGGAGAGAGGGGCTGGGGAACAGTGAGAGTCCGGGGAGAGGGGAAGGAGGGGGGGGTGGAGGAGGGATGGGGTGGGGAACAGTGAGAGTCAGGGGAGAGGGGAAGGAGAGAGGGGGTGGGGAACAGTGAGAGTCAGGGGAGAGGGGAAGGTGAGGGGGGGTGGAGAAGGAGGGATGGGGTGGGGAACAGTGAGAGGCAGGGGAGAGGGGGTGGAGAAGGAGGGATGGGGTGGGGAACAGTGAGAGTCAGGGGAGAGGGGAAGGAGAGAGGGGGTGGGGAACAGTGAGAGTCAGGGGCGAGGGGAAGGAGAGGGGGGTGGAGAAGGAGGGATGGGGTGGGGAACAGTGAGAGTCGGGGAGAGGGGGAAGGAGAGAGGGGCTGGGGAACAGTGAGAGTCAGGGGAGAGGGGAAGGAGGGGGGGGTGGAGAAGGAGGGATGGGGTGGGGAACAGTGAGAGCAGGGGAGAGGGGGTGGAGAAGGAGGGATGGGGTGGGGAACAGTGAGAGTCAGGGAGAGGGGAAGGAGAGAGGGGGTGGGGAACAGTGAGAGTCAGGGGCGAGGGGAAGGAGAGGGGGGGTGGAGAAGGAGGGATGGAGTGGGGAACAGTGAGAGTCGGGGAGAGGGGAAGGAGAGAGGGGCTGGGGAACAGTGAGAGTCAGGGGAGAGGGGAAGGAGGGGGGGGGTGGAGAAGGAGGGATGGGGTGGGGAACAGTGAGAGTCAGGGGAGAGGGGAAGGAGGATGGGGTGGGGAACATTGAGAGTCGGGGAGAGGGGAAGGAGAGAGGGGCTGGGGAACAGTGAGAGTCAGGGGAGAGGGAAGGAGGGGGGGGTGGAGAAGGAGGGATGGGGTGGGGAACAGTGAGAGGCAGGGGGAGAGGGGGTGGAGAAGGAGGGATGGGGTGGGGAACAGTGAGAGTCAGGGGAGAGGGGAAGGAGAGAGGGGGTGGGGAACAGTGAGAGTCAGGGGCGAGGGGAAGGAGAGGGGGGGTGGAGAAGGAGGGATGGGGTGGGGAACAGTGAGAGTCGGGGAGAGGGGAAGGAGAGAGGGGCTGGGGAACAGTGAGAGTCAGGGGAGAGGGGAAGGAGGGGGGGATGGAGAAGGAGGGATGGGGTGGGGAACAGTGAGAGTCAGGGGAGAGGGGAAGGAGAGTGGGGGTGGGGAACAGTGAGAGTCATGGGAGAGGGAAGGAGAGAGGGGGTGGGGAACAGTGAGAGTCAGGGGAGAGGGGAAGGAGAGAGGGGGTGGAGAACAGTGAGAGTCAGGGGAGAGGGGAAGGAGAGAGGGGGTGGGGAACAGTGAGAGTCAGGGGAGAGGGGAAGGAGAGAGGGGGTGGGGAACAGTGAGAGTCAGGGGAGAGGGGAGGAGGAGTGGTGGAGAAGGAGGGATGGGGTGGGGAACAGTGAGAGGCAGGGGAGAGGGGAAGGAGAGGGGGGGTGGAGAAGGAGGGATGGGGTGGGGAACAGTGAGAGGCTGGGGAGAGGGGAAGGACAGAGGGGGTGGAGAAGGAGAGATGGAGTGGGGAACAGTGAGAGTCAGGGGAGAGGGGGTAGAGAAGGAGGGATGGGGTGGGGAACAGTCAGAGTCAGGGGAGAGGGGAAGGAGGGGGGGTGGAGAAGGAGGGATGGGGTGGGGAACAGTCAGAGGCAGGGTAGAGGGGAAGGAGAGGGGGGGTGGGGAACAGTGAGAGGCAGGGGAGAGGGGAAGGAGGGGGGGTGGAGAAGGAGGGATGGGGTGGGGAACAGTGAGAAGCAGGGGAGAGGGGGTGGAGAAGGAGGGATGGGGTGGGGAACAGTGAGAGTCAGGGGAGAGGGGAAGGAGAGAGGGGGTGGGGAACAGTGAGAGTCAGGGGAGAGGGGAAGGAGGGGGAGGTGGAGAAGGAGGGATGGGGTGGGGAACAGTGATAGTCAGGGGAGAGGGGGTGGAGAAGGAGGGATGGGGTGGGGAACAGTGAGAGTCAGGGGAGAGGGGAAGGAGAGAGGGGCTGGGGAACAGTGAGAGGCTGGGGAGAGGGGAAGGACAGAGGGGGTGGAGAAGGAGAGATGGAGTGGGGAACAGTGAGAGTCAGGGGAGAGGGGGTAGAGAAGGAGGGATGGGGTGGGGAACAGTCAGAGTCAGGGGAGAGGGGAAGGAGGGGGGTGGAGAAGGAGGGATGGGGTGGGGAACAGTCGGAGGCAGGGTAGAGGGGAAGGAGAGGGGGGGTGGGGAACAGTGAGAGGCAGGGGAGAGGGGAAGGAGGGGGGGTGGAGAAGGAGGGATGGGGTGGGGAACAGTGAGAAGCAGGGGAGAGGGGGTGGAGAAGGAGGGATGGGGTGGGGAACAGTGAGAGTCAGGGGAGAGGGGAAGGAGAGAGGGGGTGGGGAACAGTGAGAGTCAGGGGAGAGGGGAAGGAGGGGGGGGTGGAGAAGGAGGGATGGGGTGGGGAACAGTGAGAGGCAGGGGAGAGGGGGTGGAGAAGGAGGGATGGGGTGGGGAACAGTGAGAGTCAGGGGAGAGGGGAAAGAGAGAGGGGCTGGGGAACAGTGAGTCAGGGGAGAGGGGAAGGAGGGGGGGTGGAGAAGGAGGGATGGGGTGGGGAACAGTGAGAGTCAGGGGAGAGGGGGGAAGGAGAGAGGGGGTGGGGAACAGTGAGAGTCAGGGGAGAGGGGAAGGAGAGCGGGGGTGGGGAACAGTGAGAGTCAGGGGAGAGGGGAAGGAGAGAGGGGGTGGGGAACAGTGAGAGTCATGGGAGAGGGGAAGGAGAGAGGGGGTGGGGAACAGTGAGAGTCAGGGGAGAGGGGAAGGAGAGAGGGGGTGGGGAACAGTGAGAGTCAGGGGAGAGGGGAAGGAGAGAGGGGGGTGGGGAACAGTGAGAGTCAGGGGAGAGGGGAAGGAGGGGGGGTGGAGAAGGAGGGATGGGGTGGGGAACAGTGAGAGTCAGGGGAGAGGGGAAGGAGAGAGGGGGTGGGGAACAGTGAGAGACAGGGGAGAGGGGAAGGAGAGCGGGGGTGGGGAACAGTGAGAGTCAGGGGAGAGGGGAAGGAGAGAGGGGGTGGGGAACAGTGAGAGTCAGGGGAGAGGGGAAGGAGAGAGGGGGTGGGGAACAGTGGAGAGTCAGGGAGAGGGGAAGGAGAGAGGGGGTGGGGAACAGTGAGAGTCAGGGGAGAGGGGAAGGAGAGAGGGGGTGGGGAACAGTGAGAGTCAGGGGAGAGGGGAAGGAGGGGGGGGTGGAGAAGGAGGGATGGTGTGGGGAACAGTGAGAGTCAGGGGAGAGGGGAAGGAGAGAGGGGGGTGGGGAACAGTGAGAGTCATGGGAGAGGGGAAGGAGAGAGGGGGTGGGGAACAGTGAGAGTCAGGGGAGAGGGAAGGAGAGAGGGGGTGCAGAACAGTGAGAGTCAGGGGAGAGGGGAAGGAGAGAGGGGTGTGGGGAACAGTGAGAGTCAGGGGAGAGGGGAAGGAGAGAGGGGGTGGGGAACAGTGAGAGTCAGGGAAGAGGGGAAGGAGAGAGGGGGTGGGGAACAGTGAGAGTCAGGGGAGAGGGGAAGGAGAGAGGGGGTGGGGAACAGTGAGAGTCAGGGGAGAGGGGAAGGAGAGAGGGGGTGGAGAAGGAGGGATGGGGTGGGGAACAGTGAGAGTCAGGGGAGAGGGGAAGGAGAGAGGGGGTGGGGAACAGTGAGAGTCAGGGGAGAGGGGAAGGAGAGGGGGGGTGGAGAAGGAGGGATGGGGTGGGGAACAGTGAGAGGCAGGGGAGAGGGGTTGGAGAAAGAGGGATGGGGTGGGGAACAGTGAGAGTCAGGGGAGAGGGGAAGGAGAGAGGGGGTGGGGAACAGTGAGAGTCAGGGGCGAGGGGAAGGAGAGGGGGGGTGGAGAAGGAGGGATGGGGTGGGGAACAGTGAGGGGCAGGGGCGAGGGGGTGGAGAAGGAGGCATGGGGTGGGGAACAGTGAGAGTCAGGGGAGAGGGGAAGGAGAGAGGGGGTGGGGAACAGTGAGAGACAGGGGAGAGGGGAAGGAGAGCGGGGGTGGGGAACAGTGAGAGTCAGGGGAGAGGGGAAGGAGAGAGGGGGGTGGGGAACAGTGAGAGTCATGGGAGAGGGGAAGGAGAGAGGGGGTGGGGAACAGTGAGAGTCAGGGAGAGGGGAAGGAGAGGGGGGGTGGAGAAGGAGGGATGGGGTGGGGAACAGTGAGAGGCAGGGGAGAGGGGGTGGAGAAGGAGGGATGGGGTGGGGAACAGTGGAGAGTCAGGGGAGAGGGGAAGGAGAGAGGGTGTGGGGAACAGTGAGAGTCAGGGGCGAGGGGAAGGAGAGGGGGGTGGAGAAGGAGGGATGGGGTGGGGAACAGTGAGAGTCGGGGAGAGGGGAAGGAGAGAGGGGCTGGGGAACAGTGAGAGTCAGGGGAGAGGGGAAGGAGGGGGGGTGGAGAAGGAGGGATGGGGTGGGGAACAGTGAGAGGCAGGGGAGAGGGGGTGGAGAAGGAGGGATGGGGTGGGGAACAGTGAGAGTCAGGGGAGAGGGGAAGGAGAGAGGGGGTGGGGAACAGTGAGAGTCAGGGGCGAGGGGAAGGAGAGGGGGGGTGGAGAAGGAGGGATGGAGTGGGGAACAGTGAGAGTCGGGGAGAGGGGAAGGAGAGAGGGGCTGGGGAACAGTGAGAGTCCGGGGAGAGGGGAAGGAGGGGGGGGGTGGAGGAGGGATGGGGTGGGGAACAGTGAGAGTCAGGGGAGAGGGGAAGGAGAGAGGGGGTGGGGAACAGTGAGAGTCAGGGGAGAGGGGAAGGTGAGGGGGGGTGGAGAGAGGAGGGATGGGGTGGGGAACAGTGAGAGGCAGGGGAGAGGGGGTGGAGAAGGAGGGATGGGGTGGGGAACAGTGAGAGTCAGGGGAGAGGGGAAGGAGAGAGGGGGTGGGGAACAGTGAGAGTCAGGGGCGAGGGGAAGGAGAGGGGGGTGGAGAAGGAGGGATGGGGTGGGGAACAGTGAGAGTCGGGGAGAGGGGAAGGAGAGAGGGGCTGGGGAACAGTGAGAGTCAGGGGAGAGGGAAGGAGGGGGGGTGGAGAAGGAGGGATGGGGTGGGGAACAGTGAGAGGCAGGGGAGAGGGGGTGGAGAAGGAGGGATGGGGTGGGGAACAGTGAGAGTCAGGGGAGAGGGGAAGGAGAGAGGGGGTGGGGAACAGTGAGAGTCAGGGCGAGGGGAAGGAGAGGGGGGGTGGAGAAGGAGGGATGGAGTGGGGAACAGTGAGAGTCGGGGAGAGGGGAAGGAGAGAGGGGCTGGGGAACAGTGAGAGTCAGGGGAGAGGGGAAGGAGGGGGGGGTGGAGAAGGAGGGATGGGGTGGGGAACAGTGAGAGTCAGGGAGAGGGGAAGGAGGGATGGGGTGGGGAACATTGAGAGTCGGGGAGAGGGAAGGAGAGAGAGGGGCTGGGGAACAGTGAGAGTCAGGGGAGAGAGGGGAAGGAGGGGGGGTGGAGAAGGAGGGATGGGGTGGGGAACAGTGAAAGTCAGGGGAGAGGGGAAGGAGAGAGGGGGTGGGGAACTGTGAGAGTCATGGGAGAGGGGAAGGAGAGAGGGGGTGGGGAACAGTGAGAGTCAGGGGAGAGGGGAAGGAGAGAGGGGGTGGAGAACAGTGAGAGTCAGGGGAGAGGGGAAGGAGAGAGGGGGTGGGGAACAGTGAGAGTCAGGGGAGAGGGGAAGGAGAGAGGGGGTGGGGAACAGTGAGAGTCAGGGGAGAGGGGAAGGAGGAGTGGTGGAGAAGGAGGGATGGGGTGGGGAACAGTGAGAGGCAGGGGAGAGGGAAGGAGAGGGGGGGTGGAGAAGGAGGGATGGGGTGGGGAACAGTGAGAGGCTGGGGAGAGGGGAAGGACAGAGGGGGTGGAGAAGGAGAGATGGAGTGGGGAACAGTGAGAGTCAGGGGAGAGGGGGTAGAGAAGGAGGGATGGGGTGGGGAACAGTCAGAGTCAGGGGAGAGGGGAAGGAGGGGGGGTGGAGAAGGAGGGATGGGGTGGGGAACAGTCGGAGGCAGGGTAGAGGGGAAGGAGAGGGGGGGGTGGGGAACAGTGAGAGGCAGGGGAGAGGGGAAGGAGGGGGGGTGGAGAAGGAGGGATGGGGTGGGGAACAGTGAGAAGCAGGGGAGAGGGGGTGGAGAAGGAGGGATGGGTGGGGAACAGTGAGAGTCAGGGGAGAGGGGAAGGAGAGAGGGGGTGGGGAACAGTGAGAGTCAGGGGAGAGGGGAAGGAGGGGGGGGTGGAGAAGGAGGGGATGGGGTGGGGGAACAGTGAGAGGCAGGGGAGAGGGGGTGGAGAAGGAGGGATGGGGTGGGGAACAGTGAGAGTCAGGGGAGAGGGGAAAGAGAGAGGGGCTGGGGAACAGTGAGTCAGGGGAGAGGGGAAGGAGGGGGGGTGGAGAAGGAGGGATGGGGTGGGGAACAGTGAGAGTCAGGGGAGAGGGGAAGGAGAGAGGGGGTGGGGAACAGTGAGAGTCAGGGGAGAGGGGAAGGAGAGCGGGGGTGGGGAACAGTGAGAGTCAGGGGAGAGGGGAAGGAGAGAGGGGGTGGGGAACAGTGAGAGTCATGGGAGAGGGGAAGGAGAGAGGGGGTGGGGAACAGTGAGAGTCAGGGGAGAGGGGAAGGAGAGAGGGGGTGGGGAACAGTGAGAGTCAGGGGAGAGGGGAAGGAGAGAGGGGGTGGGAACAGTGAGAGTCAGGGGAGAGGGGAAGGAGGGGGGGTGGAGAAGGAGGGATGGGGTGGGGAACAGTGAGAGTCAGGGGAGAGGGGAAGGAGAGAGGGGGTGGGGAACAGTGAGAGACAGGGGAGAGGGGAAGGAGAGCGGGGGTGGGGAACTGTGAGAGTCAGGGGAGAGGGGAAGGAGAGAGGGGGTGGGGAACAGTGAGAGTCAGGGGAGAGGGGAAGGAGAGAGGGGGTGGGGAACAGTGAGAGTCAGGGGAGAGGGAAGGAGAGAGGGGGTGGGGAACAGTGAGAGTCAGGGGAGAGGGGAAGGAGAGAGGGGGTGGGGAACAGTGAGAGTCAGGGGAGAGGGGAAGGAGGGGGGGGGTGGAGAAGGAGGGATGGTGTGGGGAACAGTGAGAGTCAGGGGAGAGGGGAAGGAGAGAGGGGGTGGGGAACAGTGAGAGTCATGGGAGAGGGGAGGAGAGAGGGGGTGGGGAACAGTGAGAGTCAGGGGAGAGGGGAAGGAGAGAGGGGGTGCAGAACAGTGAGAGTCAGGGGAGAGGTGAAGGAGAGAGGGGGTGGGGAACAGTGAGAGTCAGGGGAGAGGGGAAGGAGAGAGGGGGTGGGGAACAGTGAGAGTCAGGGGAGAGGGGAAGGAGAGTGGTGGAGAAGGAGGGATGGGGTGGGGAACAGTGAGAGGCAGGGGAGAGGGGAAGGAGAGGGGGGGTGGAGAAGGAGGGATGGGGTGGGGAACAGTGAGAGGCTGGGGAGAGGGGAAGGACAGAGGGGGTGGAGAAGGAGAGATGGAGTGGGAACAGTGAGAGTCAGGGGAGAGGGGGTAGAGAAGGAGGGATGGGGTGGGGAACAGTCAGAGTCAGGGGAGAGGGGAAGGAGGGGGGGTGGAGAAGGAGGGATGGGGTGGGGAACAGTCGGAGGCAGGGTAGAGGGGAAGGAGATGGGGGGTGGGGAACAGTGAGAGGCAGGGGAG
The DNA here is from genome assembly GCF_036971445.1 of Narcine bancroftii. NCBI lineage: Eukaryota > Metazoa > Chordata > Chondrichthyes > Torpediniformes > Narcinidae > Narcine > Narcine bancroftii. Next base: position 10,367 of record NW_027212110.1, on the reverse strand, counting down.
AGGGGAAGGAGGGGGGGGTGGAGAAGGAGGGATGGGGTGGGGAACAGTGAGAAGCAGGGGAGAGGGGGTGGAGAAGGAGGGATGGGGTGGGGAACAGTGAGAGTCAGGGAGAGGGGAAGGAGAGAGGGGGTGGGGAACAGTGAGAGTCAGGGGAGAGGGGAAGGAGGGGGGGGTGGAGAAGGAGGGATGGGGTGGGAACAGTGAGAGGCAGGGAGAGGGGGTGGAGAAGGAGGGATGGGGTGGGGAACAGTGAGAGTCAGGGGAGAGGGGAAGGAGAGAGGGGCTGGGGAACAGTGAGTCAGGGGAGAGGGGAAGGAGGGGGGGTGGAGAAGGAGGGATGGGGTGGGGAACAGTGAGAGTCAGGGGAGAGGGGAAGGAGAGAGGGGGTGGGGAAACAGTGAGAGTCAGGGGAGATGGGAAGGAGAGCGGGGGTGGGGAACAGTGAGAGTCAGGGGAGAGGGGAAGGAGAGAGGGGGTGGGGAACAGTGAGAGTCATGGGAGAGGGGAAGGAGGAGAGGGGGTGGGGAACAGTGAGAGTCAGGGGAGAGGGGAAGGAGAGAGGGGGTGGGGAACAGTGAGAGTCAGGGGAGAGGGGAAGGAGAGAGGGGGTGGGGAACAGTGAGAGTCAGGGGAGAGGGGAAGGAGGGGGGGTGGAGAAGGAGGGATGGGGTGGGGAACAGTGAGAGTCAGGGGAGAGGGGAAGAGAGAGAGGGGGTGGGGAACAGTGAGAGACAGGGGAGAGGGAAGGAGAGCGGGGGGTGGGGAACAGTGAGAGTCAGGGGAGAGGGGAAGGAGAGAGGGGGTGGGGAACAGTGAGAGTCATGGGAGAGGGGAAGGAGAGAGGGGGTGGGGAACAGTGAGAGTCAGGGGAGAGGGGAAGGAGAGGGGGGGTGGAGAAGGAGGGATGGGGTGGGGAACAGTGAGAGGCAGGGGAGAGGGGGTGGAGAAGGAGGGATGGGGTGGGGAACAGTGAGAGTCAGGGGAGAGGGGAAGGAGAGAGGGGGTGGGGAACAGTGAGAGTCAGGGGCGAGGGGAAGGAGAGGGGGGTGGAGAAGGAGGGATGGGGTGGGGAACAGTGAGAGTCGGGGAGAGGGGAAGGAGAGAGGGGCTGGGGAACAGTGAGAGTCAGGGGAGAGGGGAAGGAGGGGGGGTGGAGAAGGAGGGATGGGGTGGGGAACAGTGAGAGGCAGGGGATGAGGGGTGGAGAAGGAGGGATGGGGTGGGGAACAGTGAGAGTCAGGGAGAGGGGAAGGAGAGAGGGGGTGGGGAACAGTGAGAGTCAGGGGCGAGGGGAAGGAGAGGGGGGGTGGAGAAGGAGGGATGGAGTGGGGAACAGTGAGAGTCGGGGAGAGGGGAAGGAGAGAGGTGCTGGGGAACAGTGAGAGTCAGGGGAGAGGGGAAGGAGGGGGGGGGTGGAGGAGGGATGGGGTGGGGAACAGTGAGAGTCAGGGGAGAGGGGAAGGAGAGAGGGGGTGGGGAACAGTGAGAGTCAGGGGAGAGGGGAAGGTGAGGGGGGGTGGAGAAGGAGGGATGGGGTGGGGAACAGTGAGAGGCAGGGGAGAGGGGGTGGAGAAGGAGGGATGGGGTGGGGAACAGTGAGAGTCAGGGGAGAGGGGAAGGAGAGAGGGGGTGGGGAACAGTGAGAGTCAGGGCGAGGGGAAGGAGAGGGGGGTGGAGAAGGAGGGATGGGGTGGGAACAGTGAGAGTCGGGGAGAGGGGAAGGAGAGAGGGGCTGGGGAACAGTGAGAGTCAGGGGAGAGGGGAAGGAGGGGGGGTGGAGAAGGAGGGATGGGGTGGGGAACAGTGAGAGGCAGGGGAGAGGGGGTGGAGAAGGAGGGATGGGGTGGGGAACAGTGAGAGTCAGGGGAGAGGGGAAGGAGAGAGGGGGTGGGGAACAGTGAGAGTCAGGGGCGAGGGGAAGGAGAGGGGGGGGTGGAGAAGGAGGGATGGAGTGGGGAACAGTGAGAGTCGGGGAGAGGGGAAGGAGATGAGGGGCTGGGGAACAGTGAGAGTCAGGGGAGAGGGAAGGAGGGGAGGGTGGAGAAGGAGGGATGGGGTGGGGAACAGTGAGAGTCAGGGGAGAGGGGAAGAGGGATGGGGTGGGGAACATTGAGAGTCGGGGAGAGGGGAAGGAGAGAGGGGCTGGGGAACAGTGAGAGTCAGGGGAGAGGGGAAGGAGGGGGGGGTGGAGAAGGAGGGATGGGGTGGGGAACAGTGAGAGGCAGGGGAGAGGGGGTGGAGAAGGAGGGATGGGGTGGGGAACAGTGAGAGTCAGGGGAGAGGGGAAGGAGAGAGGGGGTGGGGAACAGTGAGAGTCAGGGGCGAGGGGAAGGAGAGGGGGGGTGGAGAAGGAGGGATGGGGTGGGGAACAGTGAGAGTCGGGGAGAGGGGAAGGAGAGAGGGGCTGGGGAACAGTGAGAGTCAGGGGAGAGGGGAAGGAGGGGGGGTGGAGAAGGAGGGATGGGGTGGGGAACAGTGAGAGTGAGGGGAGAGGGGAAGGAGAGAGGGGGTGGGGAACAGTGAGAGTCATGGGAGAGGGGAAGGAGAGAGGGGGTGGGGAACAGTGAGAGTCAGGGGAGAGGGGAAGGAGAGAGGGGGTGGAGAACAGTGAGAGTCAGGGGAGAGGGGAAGGAGAGAGGGGGTGGGGAACAGTGAGAGTCAGGGGAGAGGGGAAGGAGAGAGGGGGGTGGGGAACAGTGAGAGTCAGGGGAGAGGGGAAGGAGGAGTGGTGGAGAAGGAGGGATGGGGTGGGGAACAGTGAGAGGCAGGGGAGAGGGAAGGAGAGGGGGGGTGGAGAAGGAGGGATGGGGTGGGGAACAGTGAGAGGCTGGGGAGAGGGGAAGGACAGAGGGGGTGGAGAAGGAGAGATGGAGTGGGGAACAGTGAGAGTCAGGGGAGAGGGGGTAGAGAAGGAGGGATGGGGTGGGGGAACAGTCAGAGTCAGGGGAGAGGGGAAGGAGGGGGGGTGGAGAAGGAGGGATGGGGTGGGGAACAGTCGGAGCAGGGTAGAGGGGAAGGAGAGGGGGGTGGGGAACAGTGAGAGGCAGGGGAGAGGGGAAGGAGGGGGGGTGGAGAAGGAGGGATGGGGTGGGGAACAGTGAGAAGCAGGGGAGAGGGGGTGGAGAAGGAGGGATGGGGTGGGGAACAGTGAGAGTCAGGGGGGAGGGGAAGGAGAGAGGGGTGGGGAACAGTGAGAGTCAGGGGAGAGGGAAGGAGGGGGGGGTGGAGAAGGAGGGATGGGGTGGGGAACAGTGAGAGGCAGGGGAGAGGGGGTGGAGAAGGAGGGATGGGGTGGGGAACAGTGAGAGTCAGGGGAGAGGGGAAGGAGAGAGGGGCTGGGGAACAGTGAGAGTCAGGGGAGAGGGGAAGGAGGGGGGGTGGAGAAGGAGGGATGGGGTGGGGAACAGTGAGAGGCAGGGGAGAGGGGGTGGAGAAGGAGGGATGGGGTGGGGAACAGTGAGAGTCAGGGGCGAGGGGAAGGAGAGGGGGGTGGAGAAGGAGGGATGGAGTGGGGAACAGTGAGAGTCGGGGAGAGGGGAAGGAGAGAGGGGCTGGGGAACAGTGAGAGTCAGGGGAGAGGGGAAGGAGGGGGGGTGGAGAAGGAGGGATGGGGTGGGGAACAGTGAGAGTCAGGGGAGAGGGGAAGGAGGGATGGGGTGGGGAACAGTGAGAGTCGGGGAGAGGGGAAGGAGAGAGGGGCTGGGGAACAGTGAGAGTCAGGTGAGAGGGGAAGGAGGGGGGGGTGGAGAAGGAGGGATGGGGTGGGGAACAGTGAGAGGCAGGGGAGAGGGGGTGGAGAAGGAGGGATGGGGTGGGGAACAGTGAGAGTCAGGGGAGAGGGGAAGGAGAGAGGGGGTGGGGAACAGTGAGAGTCAGGGGCGAGGGGAAGGAGAGGGGGGGGTGGAGAAGGAGGGATGGGGTGGGGAACAGTGAGAGTCGGGGAGAGGGGAAGGAGAGAGGGGCTGGGGAACAGTGAGAGTCAGGGGAGAGGGGAAGGAGGGGGGGGTGGAGGAGGAGGGATGGGGTGGGGAACAGTGAGAGTCAGGGGAGAGGGGAAGGAGAGAGGGGGTGGGGAACAGTGAGAGTCATGGAGAGGGGAAGGAGAGAGGGGGTGGGGAACAGTGAGAGTCAGGGGAGAGGGGAAGGAGAGAGGGGGTGTGAGAACAGTGAGAGTCAGGGGAGAGGGGAAGGAGAGAGGGGGTGGGGAATAGTGAGAGTCAGGGGAGAGGGGAAGGAGAGAGGGGTGGGGAACAGTGAGAGTCAGGGGAGAGGGGAAGGAGGAGTGGTGGAGAAGGAGGGATGGGGTGGGGAAAAGTGAGAGGCAGGGAGAGGGGAAGGAGAGGGGGGGTGGAGAAGGAGGGATGGGGTGGGGAACAGTGAGAGGCTGGGGAGAGGGGAAGGACAGAGGGGGTGGAGAAGGAGAGATGGAGTGGAGAACAGTGAGAGTCAGGGGAGAGGGGGTAGAGAAGGAGGGATGGGGTGGGGAACAGTCAGAGTCAGGGGAGAGGGGAAGGAGGGGGGGTTGAGAAGGAGGGATGGGGTGGGGAACAGTCGGAGGCAGGGTAGAGGGAAGGAGAGGGGGGGTGGGGAACAGTGAGAGGCAGGGGATGAGGGGAAGGAGGGGGGGTGGAGAAGGAGGGATGGGGTGGGGAACAGTGAGAAGCAGGGGAGAGGGGGTGGAGAAGGAGGGATGGGGTGGGGAACAGTGAGAGTCAGGGGAGAGGGAAGGAGAGAGGGGGTGGGGAACAGTGAGAGTCAGGGGAGAGGGGAAGGAGGGGGGGGTGGAGAAGGAGGGATGGGGTGGGGAACAGTGAGAGGCAGGGGAGAGGGGGTGGAGAAGGAGGGATGGGGTGGGGAACAGTGAGAGTCAGGGGAGAGGGGAAGGAGAGAGGGGCTGGGGAACAGTGAGTCAGGGGAGAGGGGAAGGAGGGGGGGTGGAGAAGGAGGGATGGGGTGGGGAACAGTGAGAGTCAGGGGAGAGGGGAAGGAGAGAGGGGGTGGGGGAACAGTGAGAGTCAGGGGAGAGGGGAAGGAGAGCGGGGGTGGGGAACAGTGAGAGTCAGGGGAGAGGGGAAGGAGAGAGGGGGTGGGGAACAGTGAGAGTTATGGGAGAGGGAAGGAGAGAGGGGGTGGGGAACAGTGAGAGTCAGGGGAGAGGGGAAGGAGAGAGGGGGTGGGGAACAGTGAGAGTCAGGGGAGAGGGAAGGAGAGAGGGGGTGGGGAACAGTGAGTCAGGGAGAGGGGAAGGAGGGGGGGTGAGAAGGAGGGATGGGGTGGGGAACAGTGAGAGTCAGGGGAGAGGGGAAGGAGAGAGGGGGTGGGGAACAGTGAGAGACAGGGGAGAGGGGAAGGAGAGCGGGGGTGGGGAACAGTGAGAGTCAGGGGAGAGGGGAAGGAGAGAGGGGGTGGGGGAACAGTGAGAGTCATGGGAGAGGGGAAGGAGAGAGGGGGTGGGGAACAGTGAGAGTCAGGGGAGAGGGGAAGGAGAGAGGGGGTGGGGAACAGTGAGAGTCAGGGGAGAGGGGAAGGAGAGAGGGGGTGGGGAACAGTGAGAGTCAGGGTAGAGGGGAAGGAGGGGGGGTGGAGAAGGAGGGATGGGGGTGGGGAACAGTGAGAGTCAGGGGAGAGGGAAGGAGAGAGGGGGTGGGGAACAGTGAGAGTCATGGGAGAGGGGAAGGAGAGAGGGGGTGGGGGAACAGTGAGAGTCAGGGGAGAGGGGAAGGAGAGAGGGGGTGGAGAACAGTGAGAGTCAGGGGAGAGGGGAAGGAGAGAGGGGGTGGGGAACAGTGAGAGTCAGGGGAGAGGGGAAGGAGAGAGGGGGTGGGGAACAGTGAGAGTCAGGGGAGAGGGGAAGGAGGAGTGGTGGAGAAGGAGGGATGGGGTGGGGAACAGTGAGAGGCAGGGGAGAGGGGAAGGAGAGGGGGGGTGGAGAAGGAGGGATGGGGTGGGGAACAGTGAGAGGCTGGGGAGAGGGAAGGACAGAGGGGGTGGAGAAGGAGAGATGGAGTGGGGAACAGTGAGAGTCAGGGGAGAGGGGTAGAGAAGGAGGGATGGGTGTGGGAACAGTCAGAGTCAGGGGAGAGGGGAAGGAGGGGGGGTGGAGAAGGAGGGATGGGGTGGGGAACAGTCGGAGGCAGGGTAGAGGGGAAGGAGAGGGGGGGTGGGGAACAGTGAGAGGCAGGGGAGAGGGGAAGGAGGGGGGGTGGAGAAGGAGGGATGGGGTGGGGAACAGTGAGAAGCAGGGGAGAGGGGGTGGAGAAGGAGGGATGGGGTGGGGAACAGTGAGAGTCAGGGGAGAGGGGAAGGAGAGAGGGGTGTGGGGAACAGTGAGAGTCAGGGGAGAGGGGAAGGAGGGGGGGTGGAGAAGGAGGGATGGGGTGGGGAACAGTGAGAGTCAGGGGAGAGGGGAAGGAGAGAGGGGGTGGGGAACAGTGAGAGTCAGGGGAGATGGGAAGGAGAGCGGGGGTGGGGAACAGTGAGAGTCAGGGGAGAGGGGAAGGAGAGAGGGGGTGGGGAACAGTGAGAGTCATGGGAGAGGGGAAGGAGAGAGGGGGTGGGGAACAGTGAGAGTCAGGGGAGAGGGGAAGGAGAGAGGGGGTGGGGAACAGTGAGAGTCAGGGGAGAGGGAAGGAGAGAGGGGGTGGGGAACAGTGAGAGTCAGGGGAGAGGGGAAGGAGGGGGGGTGGAGAAGGAGGGATGGGGTTGGGAACAGTGAGAGTCAGGGGAGAGGGGAAGGAGAGAGGGGTGGGGAACAGTGAGAGACAGGGGAGAGGGGAAGGAGAGCGGGGGTGGGGAACAGTGAGAGTCAGGGGAGAGGGGAAGGAGAGAGGGGGTGGGGAACAGTGAGAGTCATGGGAGAGGGGAAGGAGAGAGGGGGTGGGGAACAGTGAGAGTCAGGGGAGAGGGGAAGGAGAGGGGGGGTGGAGAAGGAGGGATGGGGTGGGGAACAGTGAGAGGCAGGGGAGAGGGGGTGGAGAAGGAGGGATGGGGTGGGGAACAGTGAGAGTCAGGGGAGAGGGGAAGGAGAGAGGGTGTGGGGAACAGTGAGAGTCAGGGGCGAGGGGAAGGAGAGGGGGGTGGAGAAGGAGGGATGGGGTGGGGAACAGTGAGAGTCGGGGAGAGGGGAAGGAGAGAGGGGCTGGGGAACAGTGAGAGTCAGGGGAGAGGGGAAGGAGGGGGGGGTGGAGAAGGAGGGATGGGGTGGGGAATAGTGAGAGGCAGGGGAGAGGGGGTGGAGAAGGAGGGATGGGGTGGGGAACAGTGAGAGTCAGGGGAGAGGGGAAGGAGAGAGGGGGTGGGGAACAGTGAGAGTCAGGGGCGAGGGGAAGGAGAGGGGGGGTGGAGAAGGAGGGATGGAGTGGGGAACAGTGAGAGTCGGGGAGAGGGGAAGGAGAGAGGGGCTGGGGAACAGTGAGAGTCCGGGGAGAGGGGAAGGAGGGGGGGGTGGAGGAGGGATGGGGTGGGGAACAGTGAGAGTCAGGGGGAGAGGGGAAGGAGAGAGGGGGTGGGGAACAGTGAGAGTCAGGGAGAGGGGAAGGTGAGGGGGGGTGGAGAAGGAGGGATGGGGTGGGGAACAGTGAGAGGCAGGGGAGAGGGGGTGGAGAAGGAGGGATGGGGTGGGGAACAGTGAGAGTCAGGGGAGAGGGGAAGGAGAGAGGGGGTGGGGGAACAGTGAGAGTCAGGGGCGAGGGGAAGGAGAGGGGGGTGGAGAAGGAGGGATGGGGTGGGGAACAGTGAGAGTCGGGGAGAGGGGAAGGAGAGAGGGGCTGGGGAACAGTGAGAGTCAGGGGAGAGGGGAAGGAGGGGGGGTGGAGAAGGAGGGATGGGGTGGGGAACAGTGAGAGGCAGGGGAGAGGGGGTGGAGAAGGAGGGATGGGGTGGGGAACAGTGAGAGTCAGGGGAGAGGGGAAGGAGAGAGGGGGTGGGGAACAGTGAGAGTCAGGGGCGAGGGGAAGGAGAGGGGGGGTGGAGAAGGAGGGATGGAGTGGGGAACAGTGAGAGTCGGGGAGAGGGGAAGGAGAGAGGGGCTGGGGAACAGTGAGAGTCAGGGGAGAGGGGAAGGAGGGGGGGGTGGAGAAGGAGGGATGGGGTGGGGAACAGTGAGAGTCAGGGGAGAGGGGAAGGAGGGATGGGGGTGGGGAACATTGAGAGTCGGGGAGAGGGGAAGGAGAGAGGGGCTGGGGAACAGTGAGAGTCAGGGGAGAGGGGAAGGAGGGGGGGGTGGAGAAGGAGGGATGGGGTGGGGAACAGTGAGAGGCAGGGGAGAGGGGGGTGGAGAAGGAGGGATGGGGGTGGGGAACAGTGAGAGTCAGGGGAGAGGGGAAGGAGAGAGGGGGTGGGGAACAGTGAGAGTCAGGGGCGAGGGGAAGGAGAGGGGGGGTGGAGAAGGAGGGATGGGGTGGGGAACAGTGAGAGTCGGGGAGAGGGGAAGGAGAGAGGGGCTGGGGAACAGTGAGAGTCAGGGGAGAGGGGAAGGAGGGGGGGGTGGAGAAGGAGGGATGGGGTGGGGAACAGTGAGAGTCAGGGAGAGGGGAAGGAGAGAGGGGGTGGGGAACAGTGAGAGTCATGGGAGAGGGGAAGGAGAGAGGGGGTGGGGAACAGTGAGAGTCAGGGGAGAGGGGAAGGAGAGAGGGGTGGAGAACAGTGAGAGTCAGGGGAGAGGGGAAGGAGAGAGGGGGTGGGGAACAGTGAGAGTCAGGGAGAGGGGAAGGAGAGAGGGGGTGGGGAACAGTGAGAGTCAGGGGAGAGGGGAAGGAGGAGTGGTGGAGAAGGAGGGATGGGGTGGGGAACAGTGAGAGGCAGGGGAGAGGGGAAGGAGAGGGGGGGGTGGAGAAGGAGGGATGGGGTGGGGAACAGTGAGAGGCTGGGGAGAGGGGAAGGACAGAGGGGGTGGAGAAGGAGAGATGGAGTGGGGAACAGTGAGAGTCAGGGGAGAGGGGGTAGAGAAGGAGGGATGGGGTGGGGAACAGTCAGAGTCAGGGGAGAGGGGAAGGAGGGGGGGTGGAGAAGGAGGGATGGGGTGGGGAACAGTCAGAGGCAGGGTAGAGGGGAAGGAGAGGGGGGGTGGGGAACAGTGAGAGGCAGGGGAGAGGGGAAGGAGGGGGGTGGAGAAGGAGGGATGGGGTGGGGAACAGTGAGAAGCAGGGGGAGAGGGGGTGGAGAAGGAGGGATGGGGTGGGGAACAGTGAGAGTCAGGGGAGAGGGGAAGGAGAGAGGGGGTGGGAACAGTGAGAGTCAGGGGAGAGGGGAAGGAGGGGGGAGGTGGAGAAGGAGGGATGGGGTGGGGAACAGTGATAGTCAGGGGAGAGGGGGTGGAGAAGGAGGGATGGGGTGGGGAACAGTGAGAGTCAGGGGAGAGGGGAAGGAGAGAGGGGCTGGGGGAACAGTGAGAGGCTGGGGAGAGGGGAAGGACAGAGGGGGTGGAGAAGGAGAGATGGAGTGGGGAACAGTGAGAGTCAGGGGAGAGGGGGTAGAGAAGGAGGGATGGGGTGGGGAACAGTCAGAGTCAGGGGAGAGGGGAAGGAGGGGGGGTGGAGAAGGAGGGATGGGGTGGGGAACAGTCGGAGGCAGGGTAGAGGGGAAGGAGAGGGGGGGTGGGGAACAGTGAGAGGCAGGGGAGAGGGGAAGGAGGGGGGGTGGAGAAGGAGGGATGGGGTGGGGAACAGTGAGAAGCAGGGGAGAGGGGGTGGAGAAGGAGGGATGGGGTGGGGAACAGTGAGAGTCAGGGGAGAGGGGAAGGAGAGAGGGGGTGGGGAACAGTGAGAGTCAGGGGAGAGGGGAAGGAGGGGGGGTGGAGAAGGAGGGATGGGGTGGGGAACAGTGAGAGGCAGGGGAGAGGGGGTGGAGAAGGAGGGATGGGGTGGGGAACAGTGAGAGTCAGGGGAGGGGAAAGAGAGAGGGGCTGGGGAACAGTGAGTCAGGGGAGAGGGGAAGGAGGGGGGGTGGAGAAGGAGGGATGGGGTGGGGAACAGTGAGAGTCAGGGGAGAGGGGAAGGAGAGAGGGGGTGGGGAACAGTGAGAGTCAGGGGAGAGGGGAAGGAGAGCGGGGGTGGGGAACAGTGAGAGTCAGGGGAGAGGGGAAGGAGAGAGGGGGTGGGGAACAGTGAGAGTCATGGGAGAGGGGAAGGAGAGAGGGGGTGGGGAACAGTGAGAGTCAGGGGAGAGGGGAAGGAGAGAGGGGGTGGGGAACAGTGAGAGTCAGGGGAGAGGGAAGGAGAGAGGGGGTGGGGAACAGTGAGAGTCAGGGAGAGGGGAAGGAGGGGGGGTGGAGAAGGAGGGATGGGGTGGGGAACAGTGAGAGTCAGGGGAGAGGGGAAGGAGAGAGGGGGTGGGGAACAGTGAGAGACAGGGGAGAGGGGAAGGAGAGA
>NW_027212109.1:0-42926 GCF_036971445.1 Narcine bancroftii | reverse complement strand
TGTGAAGCTTTCTCTACACCGCCCCATCACACATTCCCGGGGTCAGACCCAGAGTGAAGCTCTCTCCACACTCTCCCATCACACACTCCGGGCGTCTGACCCAGAGTGAAGCTTTCTCCACACTGTCCCATCACACACTCCAGGGGACAGACCCAGAGTAAAGGTTCCTCCACAGTGTCCCATCACAAACTCCCGGGATCAGACCCAGAGTGAAGATCCCTCCACACCGTCCCATCACACACTCCCAGGGTCAGACCCAGAGTGAAGCTTCCTCCTACACCGTCCCATCACACTCTCCCAGGGACTGACCCAGAGTGAAGCTCCCTCCACAGTGTCCCATCATACACTCCCAGGGTCAGACCCAGAGTGAATCTCCCTCCACACCGTCCCATCACACACTCCCGGGGTCAGACCCAGAGTGAAGCTTCCTACACACTGTCCCATCACACAATCCCACGGTCAGACCCAGAGTGAAGCTACCTCCACATTGTCCCATCACACACTCCCAGGGTCAGACCTAGAGTGAAGCTTCCTCCACACTGTCCCATCACACACTCCCGGGGTCAGACCCAGAGTGAAGCTTCTTCCACACTGTCCCAAAACACACTCCCAGGGTCAGACCTAGAGTGAAGCTTCCTCCACACTGTCCCATAACACACTCCTGGGGTCAGACCCAGAGTGAAGCTCCCTCCACACAGTCCCATCACACATTCGCAGGGTCAGACCCAGAGTGAAGCTCCCTCCACACAGTCCCATCACACACCCCCAGGGTCAGACCCAGAGTGAAGCACCCTCCACACCGTCCCATCACAAACTCCCAGGTTCAGACCCAGAGTGAAGTTCCCTCCACATCGTCCCATCACACACTCCCGGGGTCAGACCCAGAGTGAAGTTCCCTCCACACTGTCCCATCACACACTCCCAGGGTAAGACCCAGAGTGAAGCACCCTCCACACCGTCCCATCACACACTCCCGGGGTCAGTCAAGAGTGAAGCTTCCTCCACACTTTCCATCACACACTCCCGGGGTCAGACAAGAGTGAAGCTTCCTCCACACTTTCCCATCACACACTCCCTGGGTCAGACCCAGAGTGAAGCTCCCTCCACACTGTCCCATCACACACTCCCAGGGTCAGACCCAGAGTGAAGCTTCCTCCACACTGTCCCAAAACACACTCCCAGGGTCAGAACTTGAGTGAAGCTTCCTCCACACTGTCCCATAACACACTCCTGGGGTCAGACCCAGAGTGAAGCTCCCTCATCACAGTCCCATCACACACTCCCAGGGTCAGACCCAGAGTGAAGCTCCCTCCACACAGTCCCATCACACACCCCCAGGGTCAGACCCAGAGTGAAGCACCCTCCACACCGTCCCATCACAAACTCCCAGGTTCAGACCCAGAGTGAAGTTCCCTCCACATCGTCCCATCACACACTCCCGGGGTCAGACCCAGAGTGAAGCTTCCTCCACACTGTTCCAAAACACACTCCCAGGGTCAGACCTAGAGTGAAGCTTCCTCCACACTGTCCCATAACACACTCCTGGGGTCAGACCCAGAGTGAAGCTCCCTCCACACAGTCCCATCACACACTCCCAGGGTCAGACCCAGAGTGAAGCTTCCTCCACACCGTCCCAGCACACACTCCCAGGGTCAGACCCAGAGTGAAGCACCCTCCACACTGTCCCATCACACACTCCCTGGGTCAGACCCAGAGTGAAGCTTCCTCCACACTGTCCCATCACACACTCCCGGCATCAGACCCAGAGTGAAGCCTCCTCCACACTGTCCCATCACACACTCCCAGGGTCAGACCCAGAGTGAAGGTCCCTCCAAACTGTCCCATCACACACTCCCGGGGTTAGACCCAGAGTGAAGCTTTCTCTACACCGCCCCATCACACATTCCCGGGGTCAGACCAGAGTGAAGCTCTCTCCACACTCTCCCATCACACACTCCTGGCGTCTGACTCAGAGTGAAGCTTTCTCCACACTGTCCCATCACACACTCCAGGGGTCAGACCCAGAGTAAAGGTTCCTCCACACTGTCCCATCACACACTCCCGGGGTCAGACCCAGAGTGATGCCCTCTCCACAGTGTCCCATCACATACTCCCGGGGTCAGAACCAGAGTGAAGGTTCCTCCACACTGTCCCATCACACACTGCCAGGGTCAGACCCAGAGTGAAGCTCCCTCCACACCATCCCATCACACACTCCCTGGGTTAGAACCAGAGTGAAGCTTCCTCCACACTGTCCCATCACACACTCCCAGGGTCAGACCCAGAGTGAAGCTCCCTCCACACCATCCCATCACACACTCCCTGGGTCAGCCCACTGTAAAGCTACCTCCACACTGTCCCATCACACACTCCCAGGGTCAGACCCAGAGTGAAGCTTCCTCCACACAGTCCCATCACACACTCCCTGGGTCAGACCCAGAGTGGAGGTCCCTCCGAACTGTCCCATCAAACACTCCCGGGGTCAGACCCAGAGTGAAGCTCCCTCCACACTGTCCCATCCACACAAACCCGCGGTCAGACCCACAGTGAAGCTTCCTCCACAATGTCCCATCACACACTCCCAGGATCAGACATCACACACTCCCAGGATCAGACACAGAGTGAAGATCCCACCGAACTGTCCCATCACACATTCCCGGGGTCAGAGCCAGTGTGAAGCTCCTTCCTCACTGTTCCATCACACACTCCCGGGGTCAGACCCAGAGTGAAGCTTCCTCCACACTGTCCCATCACACACTCCCAGGGTCAGACCTAGAGTGAAGCTCCCTCCACACTGTCCCATCACACACTCCCAGGGTAAGACCCAGAGTGAAGCACCCTCCACACCGTCCCATCACACACTCCCGGGGTCAGACAAGAGTGAAGCTTCCTCCACACTTTCCCATCACACACTCCCGGGGTCAGACAAGAGTGAAGCTTCCTCCACACTTTCCCATCACACACTCCCAGGGTCAGACCCAGAGTGAAGCTCCCTCCACACTGTCCCATCACACACTCCCAGGGTCAGACCCGGAGTGAAGCTTCCTCCACACTGTCCCAAAACACACTCCCAGGGACAGACCTTGAGTGAAGATTCCTCCACACTGTCCCATAACACACTCCTGGGGTCAGACCCAGAGTGAAGCTCCCTCATCACAGTCCCATCACACACTCCCAGGGTCAGACCCAGAGTGAAGCTCCCTCCACACAGTCGCATCACACACCCCCAGGGTCAGACCCAGAGTGAAGCACCCTCCACATCGTCCCATCACACACTCCCGGGGTCAGACCCAGAGTGATGCTTCCTCCACACTGTTCCAAAACACACTCCCAGTGTCAGACCTAGAGTGAAGCTTCCTCCACACTGTCCCATAACACACTCCTGGGGTCAGACCCAGAGTGAAGCTCCCTCCACACAGTCCCATCACACACTCCCAGGGTCAGACCCAGAGTGAAGATTCCTCCACACCGTCCCAGCACACACTCCCAGGGTCAGACCCAGAGTGAAGCACCCTCCACACCGTCCCATCACAAACTCCCAGGTTCAGACCCAGAGTGAAGTTCCCTCCACATCGTCCCATCACACACTCCCGGGGTCAGACCCAGAGTGAAGCTCCCTCCACACTATCCCATCACACACTCCCAGGGTAAGACCCAGAGTGAAGCACACTCCACACCGACCCATCACATACTCCCGGGGTCAGACAAGAGTGAAGCTCCCTCCACACTGTCCCATCACACACTCCTGGGGTCAGACCCAGAGTGAAGCTTCCTCCACACTGTCCCATCACACACTCCCTGGGTCAGACCCAGAGTGAAGCTTCCTCCACACTGTCCCATCACACACTCCCGGCATCAGACCCAGAGTGAAGCCGCCTCCACACTGTCCCATCACACACTCCCAGGGTCAGACCCAGAGTGAAGGTCCCTCCAAACTGTCCCATCACACACTCCCGGGGTTAGACTCAGAGTGAAACTTTCTCTACACCGCCCCATCACACATTCCCGGGGTCAGACCCAGAGTGAAGCTCTCTCCACACTCTCCCATCACACACTCCTGGCGTCTGACCCAGAGTGAAGCTTTCTCCACACTGTCCCATCACACACTCCAGGGGTCAGACCCAGAGTAAAGGTTCCTCCACACTGTCCCATCACACACTCCCGGGGTCAGACCCAGAGTGATGCCCTCTCCACACTGTCCCATCACACACTCCCGGGGTCAGAACCAGAGTGAAGATTCCTCCACACTGTCCCATCACACACTGCCAGGGTCAGACCCAGAGTGAAGCTCCCTCCACACCATCCCATCACACACTCCCTGGGTCAGAACCAGAGTGAAGCTTCCTCCACACTGTCCCATCACACACTCCCAGGGTCAGACCCAGAGTGAAGCTCCCTCCACACCATCCCATCACACACTCCCTGGGTCAGCCCAGTGTAAAGCTACCTCCACACTGTCCCATCACACACTCCCAGGGTCAGACCCAGAGTGAAGCTTCCTCCACACAGTCCCATCACACACTCCCTGGGTCAGACACAGAGTGGAGGTCCCTCCGAACTGTCCCATCAAACACTCCCGGGGTCACACCCAGAGTGAAGCTCCCTCCACACTGTCCCATCCACACACACCCGCGGTCAGACCCACAGTGAAGCTTCCTCCACAATGTCCCATCACACACTCCCAGGATCAGACAAAGAGTGAAGATCCCTCCGAACTGTCCCATCACACATTCCCGGGGTCAGAGCCAGTGTGAAGCTCCTTCCTCACTGTTCCATCACACACTCCTGGGGTCAGACCCAGAGTGAAGCTTCCTCCACACTGTCCCATCACCCACTCCCGGGGTCAGACCCAGAGTGAAGACTCCTCCACACTGTTCCATCACACACACCCAGGGTCAGACCCAGGGTGAAGCTCCCTCCACATCGTCCCATCACACACTCCCGGGGTCAGACCCAGAGTGATGCTTCCTCCACACTGTTCCAAAACACACTCCCAGGGTCAGACCTAGAGTGAAGCTTCCTCCACACTGTCCCATAACACACTCCTGGGGTCAGACCCAGAGTGAAGCTCCCTCCACACAGTCCCATCACACACTCCCAGGGTCAGACCCAGAGTGAAGCTTCCTCCACACCGTCCCAGCACACACTCCCAGGGTCAGACCCAGAGTGAAGCACCCTCCACACCGTCCCATCACAAACTCCCAGGTTCAGACCCAGAGTGAAGTTCCCTCCACATCGTCCCATCACACACTCCCGGGGTCAGACCCAGAGTGAAGCTCCCTCCACACTATCCCATCACACACTCCCAGGGTAAGACCCAGAGTGAAGCACACTCCACACCGACCCATCACATACTCCCGGGGTCAGACAAGAGTGAAGCTCCCTCCACACTGTCCCATCACACACTCCTGGGGTCAGACCCAGAGTGAAGCTTCCTCCACACTGTCCCATCACACACTCCCTGGGTCAGACCCAGAGTGAAGCTTCCTCCACACTGTCCCATCACACACTCCCGGCATCAGACCCAGAGTGAAGCCTCCTCCACACTGTCCCATCACACACTCCCAGGGTCAGACCCAGAGTGAAGGTCCCTCCAAACTGTCCCATCACACACTCCCGGGGTTAGACCCAGAGTGAAACTTTCTCTACACCGCCCCATCACACACTCCCGGGGTCAGACCCAGAGTGATGCCCTCTCCACACTGTCCCATCACACACTCCCGGGGTCAGAACCAGAGTGAAGATTCCTCCACACTGTCCCATCACACACTGCCAGGGTCAGACCCAGAGTGAAGCTCCCTCCACACCATCCCATCACACACTCCCTGGGTCAGAACCAGAGTGAAGCTTCCTCCACACTGTCCCATCACACACTCCCAGGGTCAGACCCAGAGTGAAGCTCCCTCCACACCATCCCATCACACACTCCCTGGGTCAGCCCAGTGTAAAGCTACCTCCACACTGTCCCATCACACACTCCCAGGGTCAGACCCAGAGTGAAGCTTCCTCCACACAGTCCCATCACACACTCCCTGGGTCAGACACAGAGTGGAGGTCCCTCCGAACTGTCCCATCAAACACTCCCGGGGTCACACCCAGAGTGAAGCTCCCTCCACACTGTCCCATCCACACACACCCGCGGTCAGACCCACAGTGAAGCTTCCTCCACAATGTCCCATCACACACTCCCAGGATCAGACAAAGAGTGAAGATCCCTCCGAACTGTCCCATCACACATTCCCGGGGTCAGAGCCAGTGTGAAGCTCCTTCCTCACTGTTCCATCACACACTCCTGGGGTCAGACCCAGAGTGAAGCTTCCTCCACACTGTCCCATCACCCACTCCCGGGGTCAGACCCAGAGTGAAGCCTCCTCCACACTGTTCCATCACACACACCCAGGGTCAGACCCAGGGTGAAGCTCCCTCCACATCGTCCCATCACACACTCCCGGGGTCAGACCCAGAGTGATGCTTCCTCCACACTGTTCCAAAACACACTCCCAGGGTCAGACCTAGAGTGAAGCTTCCTCCACACTGTCCCATAACACACTCCTGGGGTCAGACCCAGAGTGAAGCTCCCTCCACACAGTCCCATCACACACTCCCAGGGTCAGACCCAGAGTGAAGCTTCCTCCACACCGTCCCAGCACACACTCCCAGGGTCAGACCCAGAGTGAAGCACCCTCCACACCGTCCCATCACAAACTCCCAGGTTCAGACCCAGAGTGAAGTTCCCTCCACATCGTCCCATCACACACTCCCGGGGTCAGACCCAGAGTGAAGCTCCCTCCACACTATCCCATCACACACTCCCAGGGTAAGACCCAGAGTGAAGCACACTCCACACAGACCCATCACATACTCCCGGGGTCAGACAAGAGTGAAGCTCCCTCCACACTGTCCCATCACACACTCCTGGGGTCAGACCCAGAGTGAAGCTTCCTCCACACTGTCCCATCACACACTCCCTGGGTCAGACCCAGAGTGAAGCTTCCTCCACACTGTCCCATCACACACTCCCGGCATCAGACCCAGAGTGAAGCCTCCTCCACACTGTCCCATCACACACTCCCAGGGTCAGACCCAGAGTGAAGGTCCCTCCAAACTGTCCCATCACACACTCCCGGGGTTAGACCCAGAGTGAAACTTTCTCTACACCGCCCCATCACACATTCCCGGGGTCAGACCCAGAGTGAAGCTCTCTCCACACTCTCCCATCACACACTCCTGGCGTCTGACCCAGAGTGAAGCTTTCTACACACTGTCCCATCACACACTCCAGGGGTCAGACCCAGAGTAAAGGTTCCTCCACACTGTCCCATCACACACTCCCGGGGTCAGACCCAGAGTGATGCCCTCTCCACACTGTCCCATCACACACTCCCGGGGTCAGAACCAGAGTGAAGATTCCTCCACACTGTCCCATCACACACTGCCAGGGTCAGACCCAGAGTGATGCCCTCTCCACACTGTCCCATCACACACTCCCGGGGTCAGTCAAGAGTGAAGCTTCCTCCACACTTTCCCATCACACACTCCCGGGGTCAGACAAGAGTGAAGCTTCCTCCACACTTTCCCATCACACACTCCCTGGGTCAGACCCAGAGTGAAGCTCCCTCCACACTGTCCCATCACACACTCCCAGGGTCAGACCCAGAGTGAAGCTTCCTCCACACTGTCCCAAAACACACTCCCAGGGTCAGATCTTGAGTGAAGCTTCCTCCACACTGTCCCATAACACACTCCTGGGGTCAGACCCAGAGTGAAGCTCCCTCATCACAGTCCCATCACACACTCCCAGGGTCAGACCCAGAGTGAAGCTCCCTCCACACAGTCCCATCACACACCCCCAGGGTCAGACCCAGAGTGAAGCACCCTCCACACCGTCCCATCACAAACTCCCAGGTTCAGACCCAGAGTGAAGTTCCCTCCACATCGTCCCATCACACACTCCCGGGGTCAGACCCAGAGTGAAGCTTCCTCCACACTGTTCCAAAACACACTCCCAGGGTCAGACCTAGAGTGAAGCTTCCTCCACACAGTCCCATCACACACTCCCAGGGTCAGACCCAGAGTGAAGCTTCCTCCACACCGTCCCAGCACACACTCCCAGGGTCAGACCCAGAGTGAAGCACCCTCCACACTGTCCCATCACAAACTCCCAGGTTCAGACCCAGAGTGAAGTTCCCTCCACATCGTCCCATCACACACTCCCGCGGTCAGACCCAGAGTGAAGCTCCCTCCTCACTATCCCATCACACACTCCCAGGGTAAGACCCAGAGTGAAGCACCCTCCACACCGACCCATCACATACTCCCGGGGTCAGACAAGAGTGAAGCTCCCTCCACACTGTCCCATCACACACTCCTGGGGTCAGACCCAGAGTGAAGCTTCCTCCACACTGTCCCATCACACACTCCCTGGGTCAGACCCAGAGTGAAGCTTCCTCCACACTGTCCCATCACACACTCCCGGCATCAGACCCAGAGTGAAGCCTCCTCCACACTGTCCCATCACACACTCCCAGGGTCAGACCCAGAGTGAAGGTCCCTCCAAACTGTCCCATCACACACTCCCGGGGTTAGACCCAGAGTGAAGCTTTCTCTACACCGCCCCATCACACATTCCCGGGGTCAGACCCAGAGTGAAGCTCTCTCCACACTCTCCCATCACACACTCCTGGCGTCTGACTCAGAGTGAAGCTTTCTCCACACTGTCCCATCACACACTCCAGGGGTCAGACCCAGAGTAAAGGTTCCTCCACACTGTCCCATCACACACTCCCGGGGTCAGACCCAGAGTGATGCCCTCTCCACAGTGTCCCATCACATACTCCCGGGGTCAGAACCAGAGTGAAGGTTCCTCCACACTGTCCCATCACACACTGCCAGGGTCAGACCCAGAGTGAAGCTCCCTCCACACCATCCCATCACACACTCCCTGGGTTAGAACCAGAGTGAAGCTTCCTCCACACTGTCCCATCACACACTCCCAGGGTCAGACCCAGAGTGAAGCTCCCTCCACACCATCCCATCACACACTCCCTGGGTCAGCCCACTGTAAAGCTACCTCCACACTGTCCCATCACACACTCCCAGGGTCAGACCCAGAGTGAAGCTTCCTCCACACAGTCCCATCACACACTCCCTGGGTCAGACCCAGAGTGGAGGTCCCTCCGAACTGTCCCATCAAACACTCCCGGGGTCAGACCCAGAGTGAAGCTCCCTCCACACTGTCCCATCCACACAAACCCGCGGTCAGACCCACAGTGAAGCTTCCTCCACAATGTCCCATCACACACTCCCAGGATCAGACATCACACACTCCCAGGATCAGACACAGAGTGAAGATCCCACCGAACTGTCCCATCACACATTCCCGGGGTCAGAGCCAGTGTGAAGCTCCTTCCTCACTGTTCCATCACACACTCCCGGGGTCAGACCCAGAGTGAAGCTTCCTCCACACTGTCCCATCACACACTCCCAGGGTCAGACCTAGAGTGAAGCTCCCTCCACACTGTCCCATCACACACTCCCAGGGTAAGACCCAGAGTGAAGCACCCTCCACACCGTCCCATCACACACTCCCGGGGTCAGACAAGAGTGAAGCTTCCTCCACACTTTCCCATCACACACTCCCGGGGTCAGACAAGAGTGAAGCTTCCTCCACACTTTCCCATCACACACTCCCAGGGTCAGACCCAGAGTGAAGCTCCCTCCACACTGTCCCATCACACACTCCCAGGGTCAGACCCAGAGTGAAGCTTCCTCCACACTGTCCCAAAACACACTCCCAGGGACAGACCTTGAGTGAAGATTCCTCCACACTGTCCCATAACACACTCCTGGGGTCAGACCCAGAGTGAAGCTCCCTCATCACAGTCCCATCACACACTCCCAGGGTCAGACCCAGAGTGAAGCTCCCTCCACACAGTCGCATCACACACCCCCAGGGTCAGACCCAGAGTGAAGCACCCTCCACATCGTCCCATCACACACTCCCGGGGTCAGACCCAGAGTGATGCTTCCTCCACACTGTTCCAAAACACACTCCCAGTGTCAGACCTAGAGTGAAGCTTCCTCCACACTGTCCCATAACACACTCCTGGGGTCAGACCCAGAGTGAAGCTCCCTCCACACAGTCCCATCACACACTCCCAGGGTCAGACCCAGAGTGAAGATTCCTCCACACCGTCCCAGCACACACTCCCAGGGTCAGACCCAGAGTGAAGCACCCTCCACACCGTCCCATCACAAACTCCCAGGTTCAGACCCAGAGTGAAGTTCCCTCCACATCGTCCCATCACACACTCCCGGGGTCAGACCCAGAGTGAAGCTCCCTCCACACTATCCCATCACACACTCCCAGGGTAAGACCCAGAGTGAAGCACACTCCACACCGACCCATCACATACTCCCGGGGTCAGACAAGAGTGAAGCTCCCTCCACACTGTCCCATCACACACTCCTGGGGTCAGACCCAGAGTGAAGCTTCCTCCACACTGTCCCATCACACACTCCCTGGGTCAGACCCAGAGTGAAGCTTCCTCCACACTGTCCCATCACACACTCCCGGCATCAGACCCAGAGTGAAGCCGCCTCCACACTGTCCCATCACACACTCCCAGGGTCAGACCCAGAGTGAAGGTCCCTCCAAACTGTCCCATCACACACTCCCGGGGTGAGACCCAGAGTGAAACTTTCTCTACACCGCCCCATCACACATTCCCGGGGTCAGACCCAGAGTGAAGCTCTCTCCACACTCTCCCATCACACACTCCTGGCGTCTGACCCAGAGTGAAGCTTTCTCCACACTGTCCCATCACACACTCCAGGGGTCAGACCCAGAGTAAAGGTTCCTCCACACTGTCCCATCACACACTCCCGGGGTCAGACCCAGAGTGATGCCCTCTCCACACTGTCCCATCACACACTCCCGGGGTCAGAACCAGAGTGAAGATTCCTCCACACTGTCCCATCACACACTGCCAGGGTCAGACCCAGAGTGAAGCTCCCTCCACACCATCCCATCACACACTCCCTGGGTCAGAACCAGAGTGAAGCTTCCTCCACACTGTCCCATCACACACTCCCAGGGTCAGACCCAGAGTGAAGCTCCCTCCACACCATCCCATCACACACTCCCTGGGTCAGCCCAGTGTAAAGCTACCTCCACACTGTCCCATCACACACTCCCAGGGTCAGACCTAGAGTGAAGCTTCCTCCACACTGTCCCATCACACACTCCCGGGGTCAGACCCAGAGTGAAGCTTCTTCCACACTGTCCCAAAACACACTCCCAGGGTCAGACCTAGAGTGAAGCTTCCTCCACACTGTCCCATAACACACTACTGGGGTCAGACCCAGAGTGAAGCTCCCTCCACACAGTCCCATCACACATTCGCAGGGTCAGACCCAGAGTGAAGCTCCCTCCACACAGTCCCATCACACACCCCCAGGGTCAGACCCAGAGTGAAGCACCCTCCACACCGTCCCATCACAAACTCCCAGGTTCAGACCCAGAGTGAAGTTCCCTCCACATCGTCCCATCACACACTCCCGGGGTCAGACCCAGAGTGAAGCTCCCTCCACACTGTCCCATCACACACTCCCAGGGTAAGACCCAGAGTGAAGCACCCTCCACACCGTCCCATCACACACTCCCGGGGTCAGTCAAGAGTGAAGCTTCCTCCACACTTTCCCATCACACACTCCCGGGGTCAGACAAGAGTGAAGATTCCTCCACACTTTCCCATCACACACTCCCTGGGTCAGACCCAGAGTGAAGCTCCCTCCACACTGTCCCATCACACACTCCCAGGGTCAGACCCAGAGTGAAGCTTCCTCCACACTGTCCCAAAACACACTCCCAGGGTCAGACCTTGAGTGAAGCTTCCTCCACACTGTCCCATAACACACTCCTGGGGTCAGACCCAGAGTGAAGCTCCCTCATCACAGTCCCATCACACACTCCCAGGGTCAGACCCAGAGTGAAGCTCCCTCCACACAGTCCCATCACACACCCCCAGGGTCAGACCCAGAGTGAAGCACCCTCCACACCGTCCCATCACAAACTCCCAGGTTCAGACCCAGAGTGAAGTTCCCTCCACATCGTCCCATCACACACTCCCGGGGTCAGACCCAGAGTGAAGCTTCCTCCACACTGTTCCAAAACACACTCCCAGGGTCAGACCTAGAGTGAAGCTTCCTCCACACTGTCCCATAACACACTCCTGGGGTCAGACCCAGAGTGAAGCTCCCTCCACACAGTCCCATCACACACTCCCAGGGTCAGACCCAGAGTGAAGCTTCCTCCACACCGTCCCAGCACACACTCCCAGGGTCAGACCCAGAGTGAAGCACCCTCCACACTGTCCCATCACAAACTCCCAGGTTCAGACCCAGAGTGAAGTTCCCTCCACATCGTCCCATCACACACTCCCGCGGTCAGACCCAGAGTGAAGCTCCCTCCTCACTATCCCATCACACACTCCCAGGGTAAGACCCAGAGTGAAGCACCCTCCACACCGACCCATCACATACTCCCGGGGTCAGACAAGAGTGAAGCTCCCTCCACACTGTCCCATCACACACTCCTGGGGTCAGACCCAGAGTGAAGCTTCCTCCACACTGTCCCATCACACACTCCCTGGGTCAGACCCAGAGTGAAGCTTCCTCCACACTGTCCCATCACACACTCCCGGCATCAGACCCAGAGTGAAGCCTCCTCCACACTGTCCCATCACACACTCCCAGGGTCAGACCCAGAGTGAAGGTCCCTCCAAACTGTCCCATCACACACTCCCGGGGTTAGACCCAGAGTGAAGCTTTCTCTACACCGCCCCATCACACATTCCCGGGGTCAGACCCAGAGTGAAGCTCTCTCCACACTCTCCCATCACACACTCCTGGCGTCTGACTCAGAGTGAAGCTTTCTCCACACTGTCCCATCACACACTCCAGGGGTCAGACCCAGAGTAAAGGTTCCTCCACACTGTCCCATCACACACTCCCGGGGTCAGACCCAGAGTGATGCCCTCTCCACAGTGTCCCATCACATACTCCCGGGGTCAGAACCAGAGTGAAGGTTCCTCCACACTGTCCCATCACACACTGCCAGGGTCAGACCCAGAGTGAAGCACCCTCCACACCGTCCCATCACAAACTCCCAGGTTCAGACCCAGAGTGAAGTTCCCTCCACATCGTCCCATCACACACTCCCGGGGTCAGATCCAGAGTGAAGCTCCCTCCACACTATCCCATCACACACTACCAGGGTAAGACCCAGAGTGAAGCACCCTCCACACCGACCCATCACATACTCCCGGGGTCAGACAAGAGTGAAGCTCCCTCCACACTGTCCCATCACACACTCCTGGGGTCAGACCCAGAGTGAAGCTTCCTCCACACTCTCCCATCACACACTCCCTGGGTCAGACCCAGAGTGAAGCTTCCTCCACACTGTCCCATCACACACTCCCGGCATCAGACCCAGAGTGAAGCCTCCTCCACACTGTCCCATCACACACTCCCAGGGTCAGACCCAGAGTGAAGGTCCCTCCAAACTGTCCCATCACACACTCCCGGGGTTAGACCCAGAGTGAAGCTTTCTCTACACCGCCCCATCACACATTCCCGGGGTCAGACCCAGAGTGAAGCTCTCTCCACACTCTCCCATCACACACTCCTGGCGTCTGACCCAGAGTGAAGCTTTCTCCACACTGTCCCATCACACACTCCAGGGGTCAGACCCAGAGTAAAGGTTCCTCCACACTGTCCCATCGCACACTCCCGGGGTCAGACCCAGAGTGATGCCCTCTCCACACTGTCCCATCACACACTCCCGGGGTCAGAACCAGAGTGAAAGTTCCTCCACACTGTCCCATCACACACTGCCAGGGTCAGACCCAGAGTGAACCTCCCTCCACACCATCCCATCACACACTCCCTGGGTCAGAACCAGAGTGAAGCTTCCTCCACACTGTCCCATCACACACTCCCAGGGTCAGACCCAGAGTGAAGCTCCCTCCACACCATCCCATCACACACTCCCTGGGTCAGCCCAGTGTAAAGCTACCTCCACACTGTCCCATCACACACTCCCAGGGTCAGACCCAGAGTGAAGCTTCCTCCACACAGTCCCATCACACAATCCCTGGGTCAGACACAGAGTGGAGGTCCCTCCGAACTGTCTTATCAAACACTCCCGGGGTCAGACCCAGAGTGAAGCTCCCTCCACACTGTCCCATCCACACACACCCGCGGTCAGACCCACAGTGAAGCTTCCTCCACAATGTCCCATCACACACTCCCAGGATCAGACACAGAGTGAAGATCCCTCCGAACTGTCCCATCAACATTCCCGGGGTCAGAGCCAGTGTGAAGCTCCTTCCTCACTGTTCCATCACACACTCCCGGGGTCAGACCCAGAGTGAAGCTTCCTCCACACTGTCCCATCACACACTCCCAGGGTCAGACCTAGAGTGAAGCTCCCTCCACACTGTCCCATCACACACTCCCGGGGTCAGACCCTGAGCGAAGCTCCCTCCACACTGTCCCATCACACACTCCCGGGGTCAGACCCAGAGTGAAGCCTCCTCCACACTGTTCCATCACACACACCCAGGGTCAGACCCAGAGTGAAGCTCCCTCCACACTGTCCCATCACACACTCCCAGGGTTAGACCCAGAGTGAAGCCTTCTCCACACTGTCCCATCACTCACTCCCGGGGTCAGACCCAGAGTGAAGCTTCCTCCACACTGTCCCATAACATACTCCCGGGGTCAGACGCAGAGTGAAGCTCCCTCCACACTGTCCGATGACACACACCCGGGGTCAGACCCAGAGTGAAGGTTCCTCCGCATTGTCCCATCACACACTCCCAGGGTCAGACCCAGAGTGAAGCTACCTCCACACTGTCCCATCACACACTCCCGGGGTCAGACCCAGAGTGAAGATCCCACCGAACTGTCCCATCACACATTCCCGGGGTCAGACCCAGTGTGAAGCTCCTTCCTCACTGTTCCATCACACACTCCCGGGGTCAGACCCAGTGTGAAGCTCCTTCCTCACTGTTCCATCACACACTCCCAGGGTCAGACCAAGAGTGAAGCCTCCTCCACACTGTCCCATCACTCACTCCCGGGGTCAGACCCAGAGTGAAGCTCCCTCCACACTGTCCCATCACACACTAAAGGGGTTAGACCCAGAGTGAAGCTCCCTCCACAATGTCCTATCACACCCTCCCGTGGTCAGACCCAGGGTGAAGCTTCCTCCACACCATCCCATCACACACTTCCGGGGTCAGCCCAGTGTGAAGCTCCCTCCACACTGTCCCATCACACACTCCTGGGGTCAGACCCAGAGTGAAGCTTCCTCCACACTGTCCCATCACACACTCCCAGAGTCAGACCCAGAGTGAAGGTCCCTCCAAACTGTCTCATCACACACTCCCGGGGTCAGACCCAGAGTGAAGCTCCCACCACACTGTCCCATCACACACTCCCTGGGTCAGACCCAGAGTGAAGCTTACTCCACACTGTCCCATCACACACTCCCGGCATCAGACCCAGAGTGAAGCCTCCTCCACACTGTCCCATCACACACTCCCAGGGTCAGACCCAGAGTGAAGGTCCATCCAAACTGTCCCATCACACACTCCCGGGGTCAAACCCAGAGTGAAGCTTTCTCTACACCGCCCCATCACACATTCCCGGGGTCAGACCCAGAGTGAAGCTCTCTCCACACTCTCCCATCACACACTCCGGGCGTCTGACCCAGAGTGAAGCTTTCTCCACACTGTCCCATCACACACTCCAGGGGACAGACCCAGAGTAAAGGTTCCTCCACAGTGTCCCATCACAAACTCCCGGGATCAGACCCAGAGTGAAGATCCCTCCACACCGTCCCATCACACACTCCCAGGGTCAGACCCAGAGTGAAGCTTCCTCCTACACCGTCCCATCACACTCTCCCAGGGACTGACCCAGAGTGAAGCTCCCTCCACAGTGTCCCATCATACACTCCCAGGGTCAGACCCAGAGTGAATCTCCCTCCACACCGTCCCATCACACACTCCCGGGGTCAGACCCAGAGTGAAGCTTCCTACACACTGTCCCATCACACAATCCCACGGTCAGACCCAGAGTGAAGCTACCTCCACATTGTCCCATCACACACTCCCAGGGTCAGACCTAGAGTGAAGCTTCCTCCACACTGTCCCATCACACACTCCCGGGGTCAGACCCAGAGTGAAGCTTCTTCCACACTGTCCCAAAACACACTCCCAGGGTCAGACCTAGAGTGAAGCTTCCTCCACACTGTCCCATAACACACTCCTGGGGTCAGACCCAGAGTGAAGCTCCCTCCACACAGTCCCATCACACATTCGCAGGGTCAGACCCAGAGTGAAGCTCCCTCCACACAGTCCCATCACACACCCCCAGGGTCAGACCCAGAGTGAAGCACCCTCCACACCGTCCCATCACAAACTCCCAGGTTCAGACCCAGAGTGAAGTTCCCTCCACATCGTCCCATCACACACTCCCGGGGTCAGACCCAGAGTGAAGTTCCCTCCACACTGTCCCATCACACACTCCCAGGGTAAGACCCAGAGTGAAGCACCCTCCACACCGTCCCATCACACACTCCCGGGGTCAGTCAAGAGTGAAGCTTCCTCCACACTTTCCCATCACACACTCCCGGGGTCAGACAAGAGTGAAGCTTCCTCCACACTTTCCCATCACACACTCCCTGGGTCAGACCCAGAGTGAAGCTCCCTCCACACTGTCCCATCACACACTCCCAGGGTCAGACCCAGAGTGAAGCTTCCTCCACACTGTCCCAAAACACACTCCCAGGGTCAGAACTTGAGTGAAGCTTCCTCCACACTGTCCCATAACACACTCCTGGGGTCAGACCCAGAGTGAAGCTCCCTCATCACAGTCCCATCACACACTCCCAGGGTCAGACCCAGAGTGAAGCTCCCTCCACACAGTCCCATCACACACCCCCAGGGTCAGACCCAGAGTGAAGCACCCTCCACACCGTCCCATCACAAACTCCCAGGTTCAGACCCAGAGTGAAGTTCCCTCCACATCGTCCCATCACACACTCCCGGGGTCAGACCCAGAGTGAAGCTTCCTCCACACTGTTCCAAAACACACTCCCAGGGTCAGACCTAGAGTGAAGCTTCCTCCACACTGTCCCATAACACACTCCTGGGGTCAGACCCAGAGTGAAGCTCCCTCCACACAGTCCCATCACACACTCCCAGGGTCAGACCCAGAGTGAAGCTTCCTCCACACCGTCCCAGCACACACTCCCAGGGTCAGACCCAGAGTGAAGCACCCTCCACACTGTCCCATCACACACTCCCTGGGTCAGACCCAGAGTGAAGCTTCCTCCACACTGTCCCATCACACACTCCCGGCATCAGACCCAGAGTGAAGCCTCCTCCACACTGTCCCATCACACACTCCCAGGGTCAGACCCAGAGTGAAGGTCCCTCCAAACTGTCCCATCACACACTCCCGGGGTTAGACCCAGAGTGAAGCTTTCTCTACACCGCCCCATCACACATTCCCGGGGTCAGACCCAGAGTGAAGCTCTCTCCACACTCTCCCATCACACACTCCTGGCGTCTGACTCAGAGTGAAGCTTTCTCCACACTGTCCCATCACACACTCCAGGGGTCAGACCCAGAGTAAAGGTTCCTCCACACTGTCCCATCACACACTCCCGGGGTCAGACCCAGAGTGATGCCCTCTCCACAGTGTCCCATCACATACTCCCGGGGTCAGAACCAGAGTGAAGGTTCCTCCACACTGTCCCATCACACACTGCCAGGGTCAGACCCAGAGTGAAGCTCCCTCCACACCATCCCATCACACACTCCCTGGGTTAGAACCAGAGTGAAGCTTCCTCCACACTGTCCCATCACACACTCCCAGGGTCAGACCCAGAGTGAAGCTCCCTCCACACCATCCCATCACACACTCCCTGGGTCAGCCCACTGTAAAGCTACCTCCACACTGTCCCATCACACACTCCCAGGGTCAGACCCAGAGTGAAGCTTCCTCCACACAGTCCCATCACACACTCCCTGGGTCAGACCCAGAGTGGAGGTCCCTCCGAACTGTCCCATCAAACACTCCCGGGGTCAGACCCAGAGTGAAGCTCCCTCCACACTGTCCCATCCACACAAACCCGCGGTCAGACCCACAGTGAAGCTTCCTCCACAATGTCCCATCACACACTCCCAGGATCAGACATCACACACTCCCAGGATCAGACACAGAGTGAAGATCCCACCGAACTGTCCCATCACACATTCCCGGGGTCAGAGCCAGTGTGAAGCTCCTTCCTCACTGTTCCATCACACACTCCCGGGGTCAGACCCAGAGTGAAGCTTCCTCCACACTGTCCCATCACACACTCCCAGGGTCAGACCTAGAGTGAAGCTCCCTCCACACTGTCCCATCACACACTCCCAGGGTAAGACCCAGAGTGAAGCACCCTCCACACCGTCCCATCACACACTCCCGGGGTCAGACAAGAGTGAAGCTTCCTCCACACTTTCCCATCACACACTCCCGGGGTCAGACAAGAGTGAAGCTTCCTCCACACTTTCCCATCACACACTCCCAGGGTCAGACCCAGAGTGAAGCTCCCTCCACACTGTCCCATCACACACTCCCAGGGTCAGACCCGGAGTGAAGCTTCCTCCACACTGTCCCAAAACACACTCCCAGGGACAGACCTTGAGTGAAGATTCCTCCACACTGTCCCATAACACACTCCTGGGGTCAGACCCAGAGTGAAGCTCCCTCATCACAGTCCCATCACACACTCCCAGGGTCAGACCCAGAGTGAAGCTCCCTCCACACAGTCGCATCACACACCCCCAGGGTCAGACCCAGAGTGAAGCACCCTCCACATCGTCCCATCACACACTCCCGGGGTCAGACCCAGAGTGATGCTTCCTCCACACTGTTCCAAAACACACTCCCAGTGTCAGACCTAGAGTGAAGCTTCCTCCACACTGTCCCATAACACACTCCTGGGGTCAGACCCAGAGTGAAGCTCCCTCCACACAGTCCCATCACACACTCCCAGGGTCAGACCCAGAGTGAAGATTCCTCCACACCGTCCCAGCACACACTCCCAGGGTCAGACCCAGAGTGAAGCACCCTCCACACCGTCCCATCACAAACTCCCAGGTTCAGACCCAGAGTGAAGTTCCCTCCACATCGTCCCATCACACACTCCCGGGGTCAGACCCAGAGTGAAGCTCCCTCCACACTATCCCATCACACACTCCCAGGGTAAGACCCAGAGTGAAGCACACTCCACACCGACCCATCACATACTCCCGGGGTCAGACAAGAGTGAAGCTCCCTCCACACTGTCCCATCACACACTCCTGGGGTCAGACCCAGAGTGAAGCTTCCTCCACACTGTCCCATCACACACTCCCTGGGTCAGACCCAGAGTGAAGCTTCCTCCACACTGTCCCATCACACACTCCCGGCATCAGACCCAGAGTGAAGCCGCCTCCACACTGTCCCATCACACACTCCCAGGGTCAGACCCAGAGTGAAGGTCCCTCCAAACTGTCCCATCACACACTCCCGGGGTTAGACCCAGAGTGAAACTTTCTCTACACCGCCCCATCACACATTCCCGGGGTCAGACCCAGAGTGAAGCTCTCTCCACACTCTCCCATCACACACTCCTGGCGTCTGACCCAGAGTGAAGCTTTCTCCACACTGTCCCATCACACACTCCAGGGGTCAGACCCAGAGTAAAGGTTCCTCCACACTGTCCCATCACACACTCCCGGGGTCAGACCCAGAGTGATGCCCTCTCCACACTGTCCCATCACACACTCCCGGGGTCAGAACCAGAGTGAAGATTCCTCCACACTGTCCCATCACACACTGCCAGGGTCAGACCCAGAGTGAAGCTCCCTCCACACCATCCCATCACACACTCCCTGGGTCAGAACCAGAGTGAAGCTTCCTCCACACTGTCCCATCACACACTCCCAGGGTCAGACCCAGAGTGAAGCTCCCTCCACACCATCCCATCACACACTCCCTGGGTCAGCCCAGTGTAAAGCTACCTCCACACTGTCCCATCACACACTCCCAGGGTCAGACCCAGAGTGAAGCTTCCTCCACACAGTCCCATCACACACTCCCTGGGTCAGACACAGAGTGGAGGTCCCTCCGAACTGTCCCATCAAACACTCCCGGGGTCACACCCAGAGTGAAGCTCCCTCCACACTGTCCCATCCACACACACCCGCGGTCAGACCCACAGTGAAGCTTCCTCCACAATGTCCCATCACACACTCCCAGGATCAGACAAAGAGTGAAGATCCCTCCGAACTGTCCCATCACACATTCCCGGGGTCAGAGCCAGTGTGAAGCTCCTTCCTCACTGTTCCATCACACACTCCTGGGGTCAGACCCAGAGTGAAGCTTCCTCCACACTGTCCCATCACCCACTCCCGGGGTCAGACCCAGAGTGAAGCCTCCTCCACACTGTTCCATCACACACACCCAGGGTCAGACCCAGGGTGAAGCTCCCTCCACATCGTCCCATCACACACTCCCGGGGTCAGACCCAGAGTGATGCTTCCTCCACACTGTTCCAAAACACACTCCCAGGGTCAGACCTAGAGTGAAGCTTCCTCCACACTGTCCCATAACACACTCCTGGGGTCAGACCCAGAGTGAAGCTCCCTCCACACAGTCCCATCACACACTCCCAGGGTCAGACCCAGAGTGAAGCTTCCTCCACACCGTCCCAGCACACACTCCCAGGGTCAGACCCAGAGTGAAGCACCCTCCACACCGTCCCATCACAAACTCCCAGGTTCAGACCCAGAGTGAAGTTCCCTCCACATCGTCCCATCACACACTCCCGGGGTCAGACCCAGAGTGAAGCTCCCTCCACACTATCCCATCACACACTCCCAGGGTAAGACCCAGAGTGAAGCACACTCCACACCGACCCATCACATACTCCCGGGGTCAGACAAGAGTGAAGCTCCCTCCACACTGTCCCATCACACACTCCTGGGGTCAGACCCAGAGTGAAGCTTCCTCCACACTGTCCCATCACACACTCCCTGGGTCAGACCCAGAGTGAAGCTTCCTCCACACTGTCCCATCACACACTCCCGGCATCAGACCCAGAGTGAAGCCTCCTCCACACTGTCCCATCACACACTCCCAGGGTCAGACCCAGAGTGAAGGTCCCTCCAAACTGTCCCATCACACACTCCCGGGGTTAGACCCAGAGTGAAACTTTCTCTACACCGCCCCATCACACACTCCCGGGGTCAGACCCAGAGTGATGCCCTCTCCACACTGTCCCATCACACACTCCCGGGGTCAGAACCAGAGTGAAGATTCCTCCACACTGTCCCATCACACACTGCCAGGGTCAGACCCAGAGTGAAGCTCCCTCCACACCATCCCATCACACACTCCCTGGGTCAGAACCAGAGTGAAGCTTCCTCCACACTGTCCCATCACACACTCCCAGGGTCAGACCCAGAGTGAAGCTCCCTCCACACCATCCCATCACACACTCCCTGGGTCAGCCCAGTGTAAAGCTACCTCCACACTGTCCCATCACACACTCCCAGGGTCAGACCCAGAGTGAAGCTTCCTCCACACAGTCCCATCACACACTCCCTGGGTCAGACACAGAGTGGAGGTCCCTCCGAACTGTCCCATCAAACACTCCCGGGGTCACACCCAGAGTGAAGCTCCCTCCACACTGTCCCATCCACACACACCCGCGGTCAGACCCACAGTGAAGCTTCCTCCACAATGTCCCATCACACACTCCCAGGATCAGACAAAGAGTGAAGATCCCTCCGAACTGTCCCATCACACATTCCCGGGGTCAGAGCCAGTGTGAAGCTCCTTCCTCACTGTTCCATCACACACTCCTGGGGTCAGACCCAGAGTGAAGCTTCCTCCACACTGTCCCATCACCCACTCCCGGGGTCAGACCCAGAGTGAAGCCTCCTCCACACTGTTCCATCACACACACCCAGGGTCAGACCCAGGGTGAAGCTCCCTCCACATCGTCCCATCACACACTCCCGGGGTCAGACCCAGAGTGATGCTTCCTCCACACTGTTCCAAAACACACTCCCAGGGTCAGACCTAGAGTGAAGCTTCCTCCACACTGTCCCATAACACACTCCTGGGGTCAGACCCAGAGTGAAGCTCCCTCCACACAGTCCCATCACACACTCCCAGGGTCAGACCCAGAGTGAAGCTTCCTCCACACCGTCCCAGCACACACTCCCAGGGTCAGACCCAGAGTGAAGCACCCTCCACACCGTCCCATCACAAACTCCCAGGTTCAGACCCAGAGTGAAGTTCCCTCCACATCGTCCCATCACACACTCCCGGGGTCAGACCCAGAGTGAAGCTCCCTCCACACTATCCCATCACACACTCCCAGGGTAAGACCCAGAGTGAAGCACACTCCACACAGACCCATCACATACTCCCGGGGTCAGACAAGAGTGAAGCTCCCTCCACACTGTCCCATCACACACTCCTGGGGTCAGACCCAGAGTGAAGCTTCCTCCACACTGTCCCATCACACACTCCCTGGGTCAGACCCAGAGTGAAGCTTCCTCCACACTGTCCCATCACACACTCCCGGCATCAGACCCAGAGTGAAGCCTCCTCCACACTGTCCCATCACACACTCCCAGGGTCAGACCCAGAGTGAAGGTCCCTCCAAACTGTCCCATCACACACTCCCGGGGTTAGACCCAGAGTGAAACTTTCTCTACACCGCCCCATCACACATTCCCGGGGTCAGACCCAGAGTGAAGCTCTCTCCACACTCTCCCATCACACACTCCTGGCGTCTGACCCAGAGTGAAGCTTTCTACACACTGTCCCATCACACACTCCAGGGGTCAGACCCAGAGTAAAGGTTCCTCCACACTGTCCCATCACACACTCCCGGGGTCAGACCCAGAGTGATGCCCTCTCCACACTGTCCCATCACACACTCCCGGGGTCAGAACCAGAGTGAAGATTCCTCCACACTGTCCCATCACACACTGCCAGGGTCAGACCCAGAGTGATGCCCTCTCCACACTGTCCCATCACACACTCCCGGGGTCAGTCAAGAGTGAAGCTTCCTCCACACTTTCCCATCACACACTCCCGGGGTCAGACAAGAGTGAAGCTTCCTCCACACTTTCCCATCACACACTCCCTGGGTCAGACCCAGAGTGAAGCTCCCTCCACACTGTCCCATCACACACTCCCAGGGTCAGACCCAGAGTGAAGCTTCCTCCACACTGTCCCAAAACACACTCCCAGGGTCAGATCTTGAGTGAAGCTTCCTCCACACTGTCCCATAACACACTCCTGGGGTCAGACCCAGAGTGAAGCTCCCTCATCACAGTCCCATCACACACTCCCAGGGTCAGACCCAGAGTGAAGCTCCCTCCACACAGTCCCATCACACACCCCCAGGGTCAGACCCAGAGTGAAGCACCCTCCACACCGTCCCATCACAAACTCCCAGGTTCAGACCCAGAGTGAAGTTCCCTCCACATCGTCCCATCACACACTCCCGGGGTCAGACCCAGAGTGAAGCTTCCTCCACACTGTTCCAAAACACACTCCCAGGGTCAGACCTAGAGTGAAGCTTCCTCCACACAGTCCCATCACACACTCCCAGGGTCAGACCCAGAGTGAAGCTTCCTCCACACCGTCCCAGCACACACTCCCAGGGTCAGACCCAGAGTGAAGCACCCTCCACACTGTCCCATCACAAACTCCCAGGTTCAGACCCAGAGTGAAGTTCCCTCCACATCGTCCCATCACACACTCCCGCGGTCAGACCCAGAGTGAAGCTCCCTCCTCACTATCCCATCACACACTCCCAGGGTAAGACCCAGAGTGAAGCACCCTCCACACCGACCCATCACATACTCCCGGGGTCAGACAAGAGTGAAGCTCCCTCCACACTGTCCCATCACACACTCCTGGGGTCAGACCCAGAGTGAAGCTTCCTCCACACTGTCCCATCACACACTCCCTGGGTCAGACCCAGAGTGAAGCTTCCTCCACACTGTCCCATCACACACTCCCGGCATCAGACCCAGAGTGAAGCCTCCTCCACACTGTCCCATCACACACTCCCAGGGTCAGACCCAGAGTGAAGGTCCCTCCAAACTGTCCCATCACACACTCCCGGGGTTAGACCCAG
This sequence comes from Narcine bancroftii, assembly GCF_036971445.1. Taxonomy (NCBI): domain Eukaryota; kingdom Metazoa; phylum Chordata; class Chondrichthyes; order Torpediniformes; family Narcinidae; genus Narcine; species Narcine bancroftii. The sequence continues at coordinate 18,655 of NW_027212109.1, read as the reverse complement.
AGTGAAGCTTTCTCTACACCGCCCCATCACACATTCCCGGGGTCAGACCCAGAGTGAAGCTCTCTCCACACTCTCCCATCACACACTCCTGGCGTCTGACTCAGAGTGAAGCTTTCTCCACACTGTCCCATCACACACTCCAGGGGTCAGACCCAGAGTAAAGGTTCCTCCACACTGTCCCATCACACACTCCCGGGGTCAGACCCAGAGTGATGCCCTCTCCACAGTGTCCCATCACATACTCCCGGGGTCAGAACCAGAGTGAAGGTTCCTCCACACTGTCCCATCACACACTGCCAGGGTCAGACCCAGAGTGAAGCTCCCTCCACACCATCCCATCACACACTCCCTGGGTTAGAACCAGAGTGAAGCTTCCTCCACACTGTCCCATCACACACTCCCAGGGTCAGACCCAGAGTGAAGCTCCCTCCACACCATCCCATCACACACTCCCTGGGTCAGCCCACTGTAAAGCTACCTCCACACTGTCCCATCACACACTCCCAGGGTCAGACCCAGAGTGAAGCTTCCTCCACACAGTCCCATCACACACTCCCTGGGTCAGACCCAGAGTGGAGGTCCCTCCGAACTGTCCCATCAAACACTCCCGGGGTCAGACCCAGAGTGAAGCTCCCTCCACACTGTCCCATCCACACAAACCCGCGGTCAGACCCACAGTGAAGCTTCCTCCACAATGTCCCATCACACACTCCCAGGATCAGACATCACACACTCCCAGGATCAGACACAGAGTGAAGATCCCACCGAACTGTCCCATCACACATTCCCGGGGTCAGAGCCAGTGTGAAGCTCCTTCCTCACTGTTCCATCACACACTCCCGGGGTCAGACCCAGAGTGAAGCTTCCTCCACACTGTCCCATCACACACTCCCAGGGTCAGACCTAGAGTGAAGCTCCCTCCACACTGTCCCATCACACACTCCCAGGGTAAGACCCAGAGTGAAGCACCCTCCACACCGTCCCATCACACACTCCCGGGGTCAGACAAGAGTGAAGCTTCCTCCACACTTTCCCATCACACACTCCCGGGGTCAGACAAGAGTGAAGCTTCCTCCACACTTTCCCATCACACACTCCCAGGGTCAGACCCAGAGTGAAGCTCCCTCCACACTGTCCCATCACACACTCCCAGGGTCAGACCCAGAGTGAAGCTTCCTCCACACTGTCCCAAAACACACTCCCAGGGACAGACCTTGAGTGAAGATTCCTCCACACTGTCCCATAACACACTCCTGGGGTCAGACCCAGAGTGAAGCTCCCTCATCACAGTCCCATCACACACTCCCAGGGTCAGACCCAGAGTGAAGCTCCCTCCACACAGTCGCATCACACACCCCCAGGGTCAGACCCAGAGTGAAGCACCCTCCACATCGTCCCATCACACACTCCCGGGGTCAGACCCAGAGTGATGCTTCCTCCACACTGTTCCAAAACACACTCCCAGTGTCAGACCTAGAGTGAAGCTTCCTCCACACTGTCCCATAACACACTCCTGGGGTCAGACCCAGAGTGAAGCTCCCTCCACACAGTCCCATCACACACTCCCAGGGTCAGACCCAGAGTGAAGATTCCTCCACACCGTCCCAGCACACACTCCCAGGGTCAGACCCAGAGTGAAGCACCCTCCACACCGTCCCATCACAAACTCCCAGGTTCAGACCCAGAGTGAAGTTCCCTCCACATCGTCCCATCACACACTCCCGGGGTCAGACCCAGAGTGAAGCTCCCTCCACACTATCCCATCACACACTCCCAGGGTAAGACCCAGAGTGAAGCACACTCCACACCGACCCATCACATACTCCCGGGGTCAGACAAGAGTGAAGCTCCCTCCACACTGTCCCATCACACACTCCTGGGGTCAGACCCAGAGTGAAGCTTCCTCCACACTGTCCCATCACACACTCCCTGGGTCAGACCCAGAGTGAAGCTTCCTCCACACTGTCCCATCACACACTCCCGGCATCAGACCCAGAGTGAAGCCGCCTCCACACTGTCCCATCACACACTCCCAGGGTCAGACCCAGAGTGAAGGTCCCTCCAAACTGTCCCATCACACACTCCCGGGGTGAGACCCAGAGTGAAACTTTCTCTACACCGCCCCATCACACATTCCCGGGGTCAGACCCAGAGTGAAGCTCTCTCCACACTCTCCCATCACACACTCCTGGCGTCTGACCCAGAGTGAAGCTTTCTCCACACTGTCCCATCACACACTCCAGGGGTCAGACCCAGAGTAAAGGTTCCTCCACACTGTCCCATCACACACTCCCGGGGTCAGACCCAGAGTGATGCCCTCTCCACACTGTCCCATCACACACTCCCGGGGTCAGAACCAGAGTGAAGATTCCTCCACACTGTCCCATCACACACTGCCAGGGTCAGACCCAGAGTGAAGCTCCCTCCACACCATCCCATCACACACTCCCTGGGTCAGAACCAGAGTGAAGCTTCCTCCACACTGTCCCATCACACACTCCCAGGGTCAGACCCAGAGTGAAGCTCCCTCCACACCATCCCATCACACACTCCCTGGGTCAGCCCAGTGTAAAGCTACCTCCACACTGTCCCATCACACACTCCCAGGGTCAGACCTAGAGTGAAGCTTCCTCCACACTGTCCCATCACACACTCCCGGGGTCAGACCCAGAGTGAAGCTTCTTCCACACTGTCCCAAAACACACTCCCAGGGTCAGACCTAGAGTGAAGCTTCCTCCACACTGTCCCATAACACACTACTGGGGTCAGACCCAGAGTGAAGCTCCCTCCACACAGTCCCATCACACATTCGCAGGGTCAGACCCAGAGTGAAGCTCCCTCCACACAGTCCCATCACACACCCCCAGGGTCAGACCCAGAGTGAAGCACCCTCCACACCGTCCCATCACAAACTCCCAGGTTCAGACCCAGAGTGAAGTTCCCTCCACATCGTCCCATCACACACTCCCGGGGTCAGACCCAGAGTGAAGCTCCCTCCACACTGTCCCATCACACACTCCCAGGGTAAGACCCAGAGTGAAGCACCCTCCACACCGTCCCATCACACACTCCCGGGGTCAGTCAAGAGTGAAGCTTCCTCCACACTTTCCCATCACACACTCCCGGGGTCAGACAAGAGTGAAGATTCCTCCACACTTTCCCATCACACACTCCCTGGGTCAGACCCAGAGTGAAGCTCCCTCCACACTGTCCCATCACACACTCCCAGGGTCAGACCCAGAGTGAAGCTTCCTCCACACTGTCCCAAAACACACTCCCAGGGTCAGACCTTGAGTGAAGCTTCCTCCACACTGTCCCATAACACACTCCTGGGGTCAGACCCAGAGTGAAGCTCCCTCATCACAGTCCCATCACACACTCCCAGGGTCAGACCCAGAGTGAAGCTCCCTCCACACAGTCCCATCACACACCCCCAGGGTCAGACCCAGAGTGAAGCACCCTCCACACCGTCCCATCACAAACTCCCAGGTTCAGACCCAGAGTGAAGTTCCCTCCACATCGTCCCATCACACACTCCCGGGGTCAGACCCAGAGTGAAGCTTCCTCCACACTGTTCCAAAACACACTCCCAGGGTCAGACCTAGAGTGAAGCTTCCTCCACACTGTCCCATAACACACTCCTGGGGTCAGACCCAGAGTGAAGCTCCCTCCACACAGTCCCATCACACACTCCCAGGGTCAGACCCAGAGTGAAGCTTCCTCCACACCGTCCCAGCACACACTCCCAGGGTCAGACCCAGAGTGAAGCACCCTCCACACTGTCCCATCACAAACTCCCAGGTTCAGACCCAGAGTGAAGTTCCCTCCACATCGTCCCATCACACACTCCCGCGGTCAGACCCAGAGTGAAGCTCCCTCCTCACTATCCCATCACACACTCCCAGGGTAAGACCCAGAGTGAAGCACCCTCCACACCGACCCATCACATACTCCCGGGGTCAGACAAGAGTGAAGCTCCCTCCACACTGTCCCATCACACACTCCTGGGGTCAGACCCAGAGTGAAGCTTCCTCCACACTGTCCCATCACACACTCCCTGGGTCAGACCCAGAGTGAAGCTTCCTCCACACTGTCCCATCACACACTCCCGGCATCAGACCCAGAGTGAAGCCTCCTCCACACTGTCCCATCACACACTCCCAGGGTCAGACCCAGAGTGAAGGTCCCTCCAAACTGTCCCATCACACACTCCCGGGGTTAGACCCAGAGTGAAGCTTTCTCTACACCGCCCCATCACACATTCCCGGGGTCAGACCCAGAGTGAAGCTCTCTCCACACTCTCCCATCACACACTCCTGGCGTCTGACTCAGAGTGAAGCTTTCTCCACACTGTCCCATCACACACTCCAGGGGTCAGACCCAGAGTAAAGGTTCCTCCACACTGTCCCATCACACACTCCCGGGGTCAGACCCAGAGTGATGCCCTCTCCACAGTGTCCCATCACATACTCCCGGGGTCAGAACCAGAGTGAAGGTTCCTCCACACTGTCCCATCACACACTGCCAGGGTCAGACCCAGAGTGAAGCTCCCTCCACACCATCCCATCACACACTCCCTGGGTTAGAACCAGAGTGAAGCTTCCTCCACACTGTCCCATCACACACTCCCAGGGTCAGACCCAGAGTGAAGCTCCCTCCACACCATCCCATCACACACTCCCTGGGTCAGCCCACTGTAAAGCTACCTCCACACTGTCCCATCACACACTCCCAGGGTCAGACCCAGAGTGAAGCTTCCTCCACACAGTCCCATCACACACTCCCTGGGTCAGACCCAGAGTGGAGGTCCCTCCGAACTGTCCCATCAAACACTCCCGGGGTCAGACCCAGAGTGAAGCTCCCTCCACACTGTCCCATCCACACAAACCCGCGGTCAGACCCACAGTGAAGCTTCCTCCACAATGTCCCATCACACACTCCCAGGATCAGACATCACACACTCCCAGGATCAGACACAGAGTGAAGATCCCACCGAACTGTCCCATCACACATTCCCGGGGTCAGAGCCAGTGTGAAGCTCCTTCCTCACTGTTCCATCACACACTCCCGGGGTCAGACCCAGAGTGAAGCTTCCTCCACACTGTCCCATCACACACTCCCAGGGTCAGACCTAGAGTGAAGCTCCCTCCACACTGTCCCATCACACACTCCCAGGGTAAGACCCAGAGTGAAGCACCCTCCACACCGTCCCATCACACACTCCCGGGGTCAGACAAGAGTGAAGCTTCCTCCACACTTTCCCATCACACACTCCCGGGGTCAGACAAGAGTGAAGCTTCCTCCACACTTTCCCATCACACACTCCCAGGGTCAGACCCAGAGTGAAGCTCCCTCCACACTGTCCCATCACACACTCCCAGGGTCAGACCCAGAGTGAAGCTTCCTCCACACTGTCCCAAAACACACTCCCAGGGACAGACCTTGAGTGAAGATTCCTCCACACTGTCCCATAACACACTCCTGGGGTCAGACCCAGAGTGAAGCTCCCTCATCACAGTCCCATCACACACTCCCAGGGTCAGACCCAGAGTGAAGCTCCCTCCACACAGTCGCATCACACACCCCCAGGGTCAGACCCAGAGTGAAGCACCCTCCACATCGTCCCATCACACACTCCCGGGGTCAGACCCAGAGTGATGCTTCCTCCACACTGTTCCAAAACACACTCCCAGTGTCAGACCTAGAGTGAAGCTTCCTCCACACTGTCCCATAACACACTCCTGGGGTCAGACCCAGAGTGAAGCTCCCTCCACACAGTCCCATCACACACTCCCAGGGTCAGACCCAGAGTGAAGATTCCTCCACACCGTCCCAGCACACACTCCCAGGGTCAGACCCAGAGTGAAGCACCCTCCACACCGTCCCATCACAAACTCCCAGGTTCAGACCCAGAGTGAAGTTCCCTCCACATCGTCCCATCACACACTCCCGGGGTCAGACCCAGAGTGAAGCTCCCTCCACACTATCCCATCACACACTCCCAGGGTAAGACCCAGAGTGAAGCACACTCCACACCGACCCATCACATACTCCCGGGGTCAGACAAGAGTGAAGCTCCCTCCACACTGTCCCATCACACACTCCTGGGGTCAGACCCAGAGTGAAGCTTCCTCCACACTGTCCCATCACACACTCCCTGGGTCAGACCCAGAGTGAAGCTTCCTCCACACTGTCCCATCACACACTCCCGGCATCAGACCCAGAGTGAAGCCGCCTCCACACTGTCCCATCACACACTCCCAGGGTCAGACCCAGAGTGAAGGTCCCTCCAAACTGTCCCATCACACACTCCCGGGGTGAGACCCAGAGTGAAACTTTCTCTACACCGCCCCATCACACATTCCCGGGGTCAGACCCAGAGTGAAGCTCTCTCCACACTCTCCCATCACACACTCCTGGCGTCTGACCCAGAGTGAAGCTTTCTCCACACTGTCCCATCACACACTCCAGGGGTCAGACCCAGAGTAAAGGTTCCTCCACACTGTCCCATCACACACTCCCGGGGTCAGACCCAGAGTGATGCCCTCTCCACACTGTCCCATCACACACTCCCGGGGTCAGAACCAGAGTGAAGATTCCTCCACACTGTCCCATCACACACTGCCAGGGTCAGACCCAGAGTGAAGCTCCCTCCACACCATCCCATCACACACTCCCTGGGTCAGAACCAGAGTGAAGCTTCCTCCACACTGTCCCATCACACACTCCCAGGGTCAGACCCAGAGTGAAGCTCCCTCCACACCATCCCATCACACACTCCCTGGGTCAGCCCAGTGTAAAGCTACCTCCACACTGTCCCATCACACACTCCCAGGGTCAGACCCAGAGTGAAGCTTCCTCCACACAGTCCCATCACACACTCCCTGGGTCAGACACAGAGTGGAGGTCCCTCCGAACTGTCCCATCAAACACTCCCGGGGTCACACCCAGAGTGAAGCTCCCTCCACACTGTCCCATCCACACACACCCGCGGTCAGACCCACAGTGAAGCTTCCTCCACAATGTCCCATCACACACTCCCAGGATCAGACAAAGAGTGAAGATCCCTCCGAACTGTCCCATCACACATTCCCGGGGTCAGAGCCAGTGTGAAGCTCCTTCCTCACTGTTCCATCACACACTCCTGGGGTCAGACCCAGAGTGAAGCCTCCTCCACACTGTTCCATCACACACACCCAGGGTCAGACCCAGAGTGAAGCCTCCTCCACACTGTTCCATCACACACACCCAGGGTCAGACCCAGGGTGAAGCTCCCTCCACATCGTCCCATCACACACTCCCGGGGTCAGACCCAGAGTGATGCTTCCTCCACACTGTTCCAAAACACACTCCCAGGGTCAGACCTAGAGTGAAGCTTCCTCCACACTGTCCCATAACACACTCCTGGGGTCAGACCCAGAGTGAAGCTCCCTCCACACAGTCCCATCACACACTCCCAGGGTCAGACCCAGAGTGAAGCTTCCTCCACACCGTCCCAGCACACACTCCCAGGGTCAGACCCAGAGTGAAGCACCCTCCACACCGTCCCATCACAAACTCCCAGGTTCAGACCCAGAGTGAAGTTCCCTCCACATCGTCCCATCACACACTCCCGGAGTCAGGCCCAGAGTGAAGCTCCCTCCACACTATCCCATCACACACTCCCAGGGTAAGACCCAGAGTGAAGCACACTCCACACCGACCCATCACATACTCCCGGGGTCAGACAAGAGTGAAGCTCCCTCCACACTGTCCCATCACACACTCCTGGGGTCAGACCCAGAGTGAAGCTTCCTCCACACTGTCCCATCACACACTCCCTGGGTCAGACCCAGAGTGAAGCTTCCTCCACACTGTCCCATCACACACTCCCTGGGTCAGACCCAGAGTGAAGCCTCCTCCACACTGTCCCATCACACACTCCCAGGGTCAGACCCAGAGTGAAGGTCCCTCCAAACTGTCCCATCACACACTCCCGGGGTTAGACCCAGAGTGAAACTTTCTCTACACCGCCCCATCACACATTCCCGGGGTCAGACCCAGAGTGAAGCTCTCTCCACACTCTCCCATCACACACTCCTGGCGTCTGACCCAGAGTGAAGCTTTCTCCACACTGTCCCATCACACACTCCAGGGGTCAGACCCAGAGTAAAGGTTCCTCCACACTGTCCCATCACACACTCCCGGGGTCAGACCCAGAGTGATGCCCTCTCCACACTGTCCCATCACACAATCCCGGGGTCAGAACCAGAGTGAAGATTCCTCCACACTGTCCCATCACACACTGCCAGGGTCAGACCCAGAGTGAAGCTCCCTCCACACCATCCCATCACACACTCCCTGGGTCAGAACCAGAGTGAAGCTTCCTCCACACTGTCCCATCACACACTCCCAGGGTCAGACCCAGAGTGAAGCTCCCTCCACACCATCCCATCACACACTCCCTGGGTCAGCCCAGTGTAAAGCTACCTCCACACTGTCCCATCACACACTCCCAGGGTCAGACCCAGAGTGAAGCTTCCTCCACACAGTCCCATCACACACTCCCTGGGTCAGACACAGAGTGGAGGTCCCTCCGAACTGTCCCATCAAACACTCCCGGGGTCACACCCAGAGTGAAGCTCCCTCCACACTGTCCCATCCACACACACCCGCGGTCAGACCCACAGTGAAGCTTCCTCCACAATGTCCCATCACACACTCCCAGGATCAGACACAGAGTGAAGATCCCTCCGAACTGTCCCATCACACATTCCCGGGGTCAGAGCCAGTGTGAAGCTCCTTCCTCACTGTTCCATCACACACTCCCGGGGTTAGACCCAGAGTGAAGCTTCCTCCACACTGTCCCATCACACACTCCAGGGTCAGACCCAGAGTGAAGCCTCCTCCACACTGTCCCATCACACCCTCCCGTGGTCAGACCCAGGGTGAAGCTTCCTCCACACCGTCCCATCACACACTCCCAGGGTCAGACCCAGAGTGAAGCTTCCTCCACACTGTCCCAGCACACACTCCCAGGGTCTGACCCAGAGTGAAGCTTCCTCCACACCATCCAATCACACAATCCCGGGGTCAGCCCAGTGTGAAGCTCCCTCCACACTGTCCCATCACACACTCCCAGAGTCAGACCCAGAGTGATGGTCCCTCCGAACTGTCTCATCACACACTCCCGGGGTCAGACCCAGAGTGAAGCTCCCACCACACTGTCCCATCACACACTCCCTGGGTCAGACCCAGAGTGAAGCTTCTTCCACACTGTCCCATCACACACTCCCGGCATCAGACCCAGAGTGAAGCCTCCTCCGCACTGTCCCATCACACACTCCCAGGGTCAGACCCAGAGTGAAGGTCCCTCCAAACTGTCCCATCACACACTCCCGGGGTCAAACCCAGAGTGAAGCTTTCTCTACACCGCCCCATCACACATTACCGGGGTCAGACCCAGAGTGAAGCTCTCTCCACACTCTCCCATCACACACTCCTGGCGTCTGACCCAGAGTGAAGCTTTCTCCACACTGTCCCATCACACACTCCAGGGGTCAGACCCAGAGTAAAGGTTCCTCCACACTGTCCCATCACACACTCCCGGGGTCAGACCCAGAGTGATGCCCTCTCCACACTGTCCCATCACACACTCCCGGGGTCAGAACCAGAGTGAAGCTTCTTCCACACTGTCCCATCACACACTGCCAGGGTCAGACCCAGAGTGAAGCTCTCTCCACACCATCCCATCACACACTCCCTGGGTCAGAACCAGAGTGAAGCTTCCTCCTCACTGTCCCATCACACACTCCCAGGGTCAGACCCAGAGTGAAGCTCCCTCCACACCATCCCATCACACACTCCCTGGGTCAGCCCAGTGTAAATCTACCTCCACACTGTCCCATCACACACTCCCAGGGTCAGACCCAGAGTGAAGTTTCCTCCACACAGTCCCATCACACACTCCCAGGGTCAGACCCAGAGTGGAGGTCCCTCCGAACTGTCCCATAAAACACTCCCGGGGTCAGACCCAGAGTGAAGCTCCCTCCACACTGTCCCATCCACACACACCCGCGGTCAGACCCACAGTGAAGCTTCCTCCACAATGTCCCATCATTCACTCCCAGGATCAGACACAGAGTGAAGATCCCTCCGAACTATCCCATCACACATTCCCGGGGTCAGAGCCAGTGTGAAGCTCCTTCCTCACTGTTCCATCACACACTCCCGGGGTCAGACCCAGAGTGAAGCTTCCTCCACACTGTCCCATAACACACTCCTGGGGTCAGACCCAGAGTGAAGCTCCCTCATCACAGTCCCATCACACACTCCCAGGGTCAGACCCAGAGTGAAGCTCCCTCCACACAGTCCCATCACACACCCCCAGGGTCAGACCCAGAGTGAAGCACCCTCCACACCGTCCCATCACAAACTCCCAGGTTCAGACCCAGAGTGATGGTCCCTCCGAACTGTCTCATCACACACTCCCGGGGTCAGACCCAGAGTGAAGCTCCCACCACACTGTCCCATCACACACTCCCTGGGTCAGACCCAGAGTGAAGCTTCTTCCACACTGTCCCATCACACACTCCCGGCATCAGACCCAGAGTGAAGCCTCCTCCGCACTGTCCCATCACACACTCCCAGGGTCAGACCCAGAGTGAAGGTCCCTCCAAACTGTCCCATCACACACTCCCGGGGTCAAACCCAGAGTGAAGCTTTCTCTACACCGCCCCATCACACATTACCGGGGTCAGACCCAGAGTGAAGCTCTCTCCACACTCTCCCATCACACACTCCTGGCGTCTGACCCAGAGTGAAGCTTTCTCCACACTGTCCCATCACACACTCCAGGGGTCAGACCCAGAGTAAAGGTTCCTCCACACTGTCCCATCACACACTCCCGGGGTCAGACCCAGAGTGATGCCCTCTCCACACTGTCCCATCACACACTCCCGGGGTCAGAACCAGAGTGAAGCTTCTTCCACACTGTCCCATCACACACTGCCAGGGTCAGACCCAGAGTGAAGCTCTCTCCACACCATCCCATCACACACTCCCTGGGTCAGAACCAGAGTGAAGCTTCCTCCTCACTGTCCCATCACACACTCCCAGGGTCAGACCCAGAGTGAAGCTCCCTCCACACCATCCCATCACACACTCCCTGGGTCAGCCCAGTGTAAATCTACCTCCACACTGTCCCATCACACACTCCCAGGGTCAGACCCAGAGTGAAGTTTCCTCCACACAGTCCCATCACACACTCCCAGGGTCAGACCCAGAGTGGAGGTCCCTCCGAACTGTCCCATAAAACACTCCCGGGGTCAGACCCAGAGTGAAGCTCCCTCCACACTGTCCCATCCACACACACCCGCGGTCAGACCCACAGTGAAGCTTCCTCCACAATGTCCCATCATTCACTCCCAGGATCAGACACAGAGTGAAGATCCCTCCGAACTATCCCATCACACATTCCCGGGGTCAGAGCCAGTGTGAAGCTCCTTCCTCACTGTTCCATCACACACTCCCGGGGTCAGACCCAGAGTGAAGCTTCCTCCACACTGTCCCATAACACACTCCTGGGGTCAGACCCAGAGTGAAGTTCCCTCCACATCGTCCCATCACACACTCCCGGGGTCAGACCCAGAGTGAAGCTTCCTCCACACTGTTCCAAAACACACTCCCAGGGTCAGACCTAGAGTGAAGCTTCCTCCACACTGTCCCATAACACACTCCTGGGGTCAGACCCAGAGTGAAGCTCCCTCCACACAGTCCCATCACACACTCCCAGGGTCAGACCCAGAGTGAAGCTTCCTCCACACCGTCCCAGCACACACTCCCAGGGTCAGACCCAGAGTGAAGCACCCTCCACACTGTCCCATCACAAACTCCCAGGTTCAGACCCAGAGTGAAGTTCCCTCCACATCGTCCCATCACACACTCCCGCGGTCAGACCCAGAGTGAAGCTCCCTCCTCACTGTCCCATCACACACTCCCAGGGTCAGACCCAGAGTGAAGGTCCCTCCAAACTGTCCCATCACACACTCCCGGGGTTAGACCCAGAGTGAAACTTTCTCTACACCGCCCCATCACACATTCCCGGGGTCAGACCCAGAGTGAAGCTCTCTCCACACTCTCCCATCACACACTCCTGGCGTCTGACCCAGAGTGAAGCTTTCTCCACACTGTCCCATCACACACTCCAGGGGTCAGACCCAGAGTAAAGGTTCCTCCACACTGTCCCATCACACACTCCCGGGGTCAGACCCAGAGTGATGCCCTCTCCACACTGTCCCATCACACACTCCCGGGGTCAGAACCAGAGTGAAGATTCCTCCACACTGTCCCATCACACACTGCCAGGGTCAGACCCAGAGTGAAGCTCCCTCCACACCATCCCATCACACACTCCCTGGGTCAGAACCAGAGTGAAGCTTCCTCCACACTGTCCCATCACACACTCCCAGGGTCAGACCCAGAGTGAAGCTCCCTCCACACCATCCCATCACACACTCCCTGGGTCAGCCCAGTGTAAAGCTACCTCCACACTGTCCCATCACACACTCCCAGGGTCAGACCCAGAGTGAAGCTTCCTCCACACAGTCCCATCACACACTCCCTGGGTCAGACACAGAGTGGAGGTCCCTCCGAACTGTCCCATCAAACACTCCCGGGGTCACACCCAGAGTGAAGCTCCCTCCACACTGTCCCATCCACACACACCCGCGGTCAGACCCACAGTGAAGCTTCCTCCACAATGTCCCATCACACACTCCCAGGATCAGACACAGAGTGAAGATCCCTCCGAACTGTCCCATCACACATTCCCGGGGTCAGAGCCAGTGTGAAGCTCCTTCCTCACTGTTCCATCACACACTCCCGGGGTTAGACCCAGAGTGAAGCTTCCTCCACACTGTCCCATCACACACTCCAGGGTCAGACCCAGAGTGAAGCCTCCTCCACACTGTCCCATCACACCCTCCCGTGGTCAGACCCAGGGTGAAGCTTCCTCCACACCGTCCCATCACACACTCCCAGGGTCAGACCCAGAGTGAAGCTTCCTCCACACTGTCCCAGCACACATTCCCAGGGTCTGACCCAGAGTGAAGCTTCCTCCACACCATCCAATCACACAATCCCGGGGTCAGCCCAGTGTGAAGCTCCCTCCACACTGTCCCATCACACCCTCCCGGGGTCAGACCCAGAGTGAAGCTTCCTCTACACTGTCCCATCACACACTCCCAGAGTCAGACCCAGAGTGATGGTCCCTCCGAACTGTCTCATCACACACTCCCGGGGTCAGACCCAGAGTGAAGCTCCCACCACACTCCCATCACACACTCCCTGGGTCAGACCCAGAGTGAAGCTTCTTCCACACTGTCCCATCACACACTCCCGGCATCAGACCCAGAGTGAAGCCTCCTCCGCACTGTCCCATCACACACTCCCAGGGTCAGACCCAGAGTGAAGGTCCCTCCAAACTGTCCCATCACACACTCCCGGGGTCAAACCCAGAGTGAAGCTTTCTCTACACCGCCCCATCACACATTACCGGGGTCAGACCCAGAGTGAAGCTCTCTCCACACTCTCCCATCACACACTCCTGGCGTCTGACCCAGAGTGAAGCTTTCTCCACACTGTCCCATCACACACTCCAGGGGTCAGACCCAGAGTAAAGGTTCCTCCACACTGTCCCATCACACACTCCCGGGGTCAGACCCAGAGTGATGCCCTCTCCACACTGTCCCATCACACACTCCCGGGGTCAGAACCAGAGTAAAGCTTCTTCCACACTGTCCCATCACACACTGCCAGGGTCAGACCCAGAGTGAAGCTCTCTCCACACCATCCCATCACACACTCCCTGGGTCAGAACCAGAGTGAAGCTTCCTCCTCACTGTCCCATCACACACTCCCAGGGTCAGACCCAGAGTGAAGCTCCCTCCACACCATCCCATCACACACTCCCTGGGTCAGCCCAGTGTAAATCTACCTCCACACTGTCCCATCACACACTCCCAGGGTCAGACCCAGAGTGAAGTTTCCTCCACACAGTCCCATCACACACTCCCAGGGTCAGACCCAGAGTGGAGGTCCCTCCGAACTGTCCCATAAAACACTCCCGGGGTCAGACCCAGAGTGAAGCTCCCTCCACACTGTCCCATCCACACACACCCGCGGTCAGACCCACAGTGAAGCTTCCTCCACAATGTCCCATCATTCACTCCCAGGATCAGACACAGAGTGAAGATCCCTCCGAACTATCCCATCACACATTCCCGGGGTCAGAGCCAGTGTGAAGCTCCTTCCTCACTGTTCCATCACACACTCCCGGGGTCAGACCCAGAGTGAAGCTTCCTCCACACTGTCCCATAACACACTCCTGGGGTCAGACCCAGAGTGAAGCTCCCTCATCACAGTCCCATCACACACTCCCAGGGTCAGACCCAGAGTGAAGCTCCCTCCACACAGTCCCATCACACACCCCCAGGGTCAGACCCAGAGTGAAGCACCCTCCACACCGTCCCATCACAAACTCCCAGGTTCAGACCCAGAGTGAAGTTCCCTCCACATCGTCCCATCACACACTCCCGGGGTCAGACCCAGAGTGAAGCTTCCTCCACACTGTTCCAAAACACACTCCCAGGGTCAGACCTAGAGTGAAGCTTCCTCCACACTGTCCCATAACACACTCCTGGGGTCAGACCCAGAGTGAAGCTCCCTCCACACAGTCCCATCACACACTCCCAGGGTCAGACCCAGAGTGAAGCTTCCTCCACACCGTCCCAGCACACACTCCCAGGGTCAGACCCAGAGTGAAGCACCCTCCACACTGTCCCATCACAAACTCCCAGGTTCAGACCCAGAGTGAAGTTCCCTCCACATCGTCCCATCACACACTCCCGCGGTCAGACCCAGAGTGAAGCTCCCTCCTCACTATCCCATCACACACTCCCAGGGTAAGACCCAGAGTGAAGCACCCTCCAAACCGACCCATCACATACTCCCGGGGTCAGACAAGAGTGAAGCTCCCTCCACACTGTCCCATCACACACTCCTGGGGTCAGACCCAGAGTGAAGCTTCCTCCACACTGTCCCATCACACACTCCCTGGGTCAGACCCAGAGTGAAGCTTCCTCCACACTGTCCCATCACACACTCCCGGCATCAGACCCAGAGTGAAGCCTCCTCCACACTGTCCCATCACACACTCCCAGGGTCAGACCCAGAGTGAAGGTCCCTCCAAACTGTCCCATCACACACTCCCGGGGTTAGACCCAGAGTGAAGCTTTCTCTACACCGCCCCATCACACATTCCCGGGGTCAGACCCAGAGTGAAGCTCTCTCCACACTCTCCCATCACACACTCCTGGCGTCTGACTCAGAGTGAAGCTTTCTCCACACTGTCCCATCACACACTCCAGGGGTCAGACCCAGAGTAAAGGTTCCTCCACACTGTCCCATCACACACTCCCGGGGTCAGACCCAGAGTGATGCCCTCTCCACAGTGTCCCATCACATACTCCCGGGGTCAGAACCAGAGTGAAGGTTCCTCCACACTGTCCCATCACACACTGCCAGGGTCAGACCCAGAGTGAAGCTCCCTCCACACCATCCCATCACACACTCCCTGGGTTAGAACCAGAGTGAAGCTTCCTCCACACTGTCCCATCACACACTCCCAGGGTCAGACCCAGAGTGAAGCTCCCTCCACACCATCCCATCACACACTCCCTGGGTCAGACCCAGAGTGAAGCTTCCTCCACACTGTCCCAAAACACACTCCCAGGGACAGACCTTGAGTGAAGATTCCTCCACACTGTCCCATAACACACTCCTGGGGTCAGACCCAGAGTGAAGCTCCCTCATCACAGTCCCATCACACACTCCCAGGGTCAGACCCAGAGTGAAGCTCCCTCCACACAGTCGCATCACACACCCCCAGGGTCAGACCCAGAGTGAAGCACCCTCCACATCGTCCCATCACACACTCCCGGGGTCAGACCCAGAGTGATGCTTCCTCCACACTGTTCCAAAACACACTCCCAGTGTCAGACCTAGAGTGAAGCTTCCTCCACACTGTCCCATAACACACTCCTGGGGTCAGACCCAGAGTGAAGCTCCCTCCACACAGTCCCATCACACACTCCCAGGGTCAGACCCAGAGTGAAGATTCCTCCACACCGTCCCAGCACACACTCCCAGGGTCAGACCCAGAGTGAAGCACCCTCCACACCGTCCCATCACAAACTCCCAGGTTCAGACCCAGAGTGAAGTTCCCTCCACATCGTCCCATCACACACTCCCGGGGTCAGACCCAGAGTGAAGCTCCCTCCACACTATCCCATCACACACTCCCAGGGTAAGACCCAGAGTGAAGCACACTCCACACCGACCCATCACATACTCCCGGGGTCAGACAAGAGTGAAGCTCCCTCCACACTGTCCCATC
Source organism: Narcine bancroftii (assembly GCF_036971445.1). NCBI lineage: Eukaryota > Metazoa > Chordata > Chondrichthyes > Torpediniformes > Narcinidae > Narcine > Narcine bancroftii. The sequence goes on along the minus strand of NW_027212109.1, from coordinate 2,220 downwards.
ACACACTCCTGGGGTCAGACCCAGAGTGAAGCTTCCTCCACACTGTCCCATCACACACTCCCTGGGTCAGACCCAGAGTGAAGCTTCCTCCACACTGTCCCATCACACACTCCCGGCATCAGACCCAGAGTGAAGCCGCCTCCACACTGTCCCATCACACACTCCCAGGGTCAGACCCAGAGTGAAGGTCCCTCCAAACTGTCCCATCACACACTCCCGGGGTTAGACCCAGAGTGAAACTTTCTCTACACCGCCCCATCACACATTCCCGGGGTCAGACCCAGAGTGAAGCTCTCTCCACACTCTCCCATCACACACTCCTGGCGTCTGACCCAGAGTGAAGCTTTCTCCACACTGTCCCATCACACACTCCAGGGGTCAGACCCAGAGTAAAGGTTCCTCCACACTGTCCCATCACACACTCCCGGGGTCAGACCCAGAGTGATGCCCTCTCCACACTGTCCCATCACACACTCCCGGGGTCAGAACCAGAGTGAAGATTCCTCCACACTGTCCCATCACACACTGCCAGGGTCAGACCCAGAGTGAAGCTCCCTCCACACCATCCCATCACACACTCCCTGGGTCAGAACCAGAGTGAAGCTTCCTCCACACTGTCCCATCACACACTCCCAGGGTCAGACCCAGAGTGAAGCTCCCTCCACACCATCCCATCACACACTCCCTGGGTCAGCCCAGTGTAAAGCTACCTCCACACTGTCCCATCACACACTCCCAGGGTCAGACCTAGAGTGAAGCTTCCTCCACACTGTCCCATCACACACTCCCGGGGTCAGACCCAGAGTGAAGCTTCTTCCACACTGTCCCAAAACACACTCCCAGGGTCAGACCTAGAGTGAAGCTTCCTCCACACTGTCCCATAACACACTCCTGGGGTCAGACCCAGAGTGAAGCTCCCTCCACACAGTCCCATCACACATTCGCAGGGTCAGACCCAGAGTGAAGCTCCCTCCACACAGTCCCATCACACACCCCCAGGGTCAGACCCAGAGTGAAGCACCCTCCACACCGTCCCATCACAAACTCCCAGGTTCAGACCCAGAGTGAAGTTCCCTCCACATCGTCCCATCACACACTCCCGGGGTCAGACCCAGAGTGAAGCTCCCTCCACACTGTCCCATCACACACTCCCAGGGTAAGACCCAGAGTGAAGCACCCTCCACACCGTCCCATCACACACTCCCGGGGTCAGTCAAGAGTGAAGCTTCCTCCACACTTTCCCATCACACACTCCCGGGGTCAGACAAGAGTGAAGATTCCTCCACACTTTCCCATCACACACTCCCTGGGTCAGACCCAGAGTGAAGCTCCCTCCACACTGTCCCATCACACACTCCCAGGGTCAGACCCAGAGTGAAGCTTCCTCCACACTGTCCCAAAACACACTCCCAGGGTCAGACCTTGAGTGAAGCTTCCTCCACACTGTCCCATAACACACTCCTGGGGTCAGACCCAGAGTGAAGCTCCCTCATCACAGTCCCATCACACACTCCCAGGGTCAGACCCAGAGTGAAGCTCCCTCCACACAGTCCCATCACACACCCCCAGGGTCAGACCCAGAGTGAAGCACCCTCCACACCGTCCCATCACAAACTCCCAGGTTCAGACCCAGAGTGAAGTTCCCTCCACATCGTCCCATCACACACTCCCGGGGTCAGACCCAGAGTGAAGCTTCCTCCACACTGTTCCAAAACACACTCCCAGGGTCAGACCTAGAGTGAAGCTTCCTCCACACTGTCCCATAACACACTCCTGGGGTCAGACCCAGAGTGAAGCTCCCTCCACACAGTCCCATCACACACTCCCAGGGTCAGACCCAGAGTGAAGCTTCCTCCACACCGTCCCAGCACACACTCCCAGGGTCAGACCCAGAGTGAAGCACCCTCCACACTGTCCCATCACAAACTCCCAGGTTCAGACCCAGAGTGAAGTTCCCTCCACATCGTCCCATCACACACTCCCGCGGTCAGACCCAGAGTGAAGCTCCCTCCTCACTATCCCATCACACACTCCCAGGGTAAGACCCAGAGTGAAGCACCCTCCACACCGACCCATCACATACTCCCGGGGTCAGACAAGAGTGAAGCTCCCTCCACACTGTCCCATCACACACTCCTGGGGTCAGACCCAGAGTGAAGCTTCCTCCACACTGTCCCATCACACACTCCCTGGGTCAGACCCAGAGTGAAGCTTCCTCCA